>NW_007727722.1:128177-341982 GCF_000696425.1 Galeopterus variegatus | reverse complement strand
CTCCAAGTATATAAATCAATCTCAGTACCCACTCAGCACCACAGCACTTCGTGGACTCCAATCCATTGTTGAGGACGTTCTCAAAAAGGGATATCTGCGCCACACCCACTCACCATTCAACACCCCCATCCTGGCAGTAAAAAAACCAAATGGGTCTTACCGACTAGTCCAAGACCTCTGCTTAATTAATGCTGCTGTTATTCCCATTCATCCTTTAACACCCAATCCCTATACTCTTTTGTCCCAGATCCCAGCTTCCACAACTCATTATTCAGTCCTAGACTTAAAAGATGCATTCCTTTCTGTTCCCCTGGACCCCACCTCCCAGGACACATTTGCCTTTACCTGGACTGACCCCAATACATGACACTCTGAACAACTTACCTGGACTGTCCTCCCCCAGGGATTCCGGGATAGCCCTCACCTCTTTGGCCAAGTGTTGGCCCAAGACCTCAAATATTTTCATTCTTCCCACCCACAGTCAATCCTCCTGCAGTATGTGGATGACCTTTTGCTCTGTAGTCCCTCGTGGGAACAATCACAGGCCGACACCGCTTCCCTTCTTAATTTCCTGGCAGACAAAGGGTATAGCATTTCACCTTCTAAAGCCCAAATATCCCTCACAGAAGTCCCTTATCTAGGATTTGAATTATCCCCTTCTCGAAAGGCCATCACCCTTAATAGGAAGGAGCTTTTAAAGTCCCTACCTACTCCAAAAACTAAGGCAGAAATTCTATCCTTCTTAGGCCTAGCGGGGTATTTTAGAGCATGAATCCCAAATTACTCTTTATTGGCCCGTCCGCTATATGCCCTTGCAAAAGGAGACCAAAATGAACCCCTATCATCTTCACCAGATAAGCCATTCCAAAAACTCCGCAAGGCTCTGGTCGTGGCCCCTGCTTTACACCTGCCTGACCTCACCAAACCCTTCTCCCTTTACGTACATGAGAGGGATGGGCAAGCCCTGGGTGTGCTAGGACAAACATATGGCCCTTCCTTCGCCCCAGCAGCATATTTGTCCAAACAACTAGATCCCACTGTCTGGGGCTGGGTTCCCTGCCTTCGTGTCTTGGCTGCTGGGCATCTACTACAGAAAGAGGCTCACAAATTAACATTTGGTACACCCTTAACCATACTCTCGCCTCACCATCTAAAGGACCTCCTCACCTACAAAGCTCTACACTCCCTTTCCCCAATCTAGGCTGTTAGGCTTGCTGTCCTCCTTCCTAGAAAATCCTGATATTACCTTTCTCCCGTGTTCGCCTCTAAATCCTGCTACTCTTCTCCCTATTCCCTATCCGCTCAACACCCCGGTCCATGACTGTCTGGAAGCCCTTCAAAATTTCATTCCTTGTCACTCCTCCATTTCCGAAGGCCCTCTGCCTGAGGCTGATTACACGGGGTTCACGGATGGGTCCTCGTTCAGGAGTGGGTCCAAACTTTATGCAGGCTATGCTGTGGTTTCTTTTAACTCAATTATAGAAGCTCAGCCATTACCACCCGGTACCACTAACCAACAAGCTGAACTCATTGCAGCCACTCGGGCCTGTGTACTGGCAGAAGACAAATCCCTTAACCTATACATAGATTCCAAATACGTTTTCCACATACTTATATCCCATGCAGCAATCTGGAAAGAAAGGGGATTACTCAATACAAAAGGCAATGCTATAACCAATTCTGCCTTAAAGACAAGCTCTTTGAAACCTCTCGGCTACCCAAACAGTTAGGGGTCTCCCATTGCAAAGCACATCAAAAGGATAGCTCTCCCATAACTCAAGGTAACCGCTTAGCGGACGAAACGGCACGATTGGTCGCCACCGAGGGCCGTGACACCCCAGATGCAGCACTCCTTCCTCTCCTACCAGATACCACAGACCCTGCTGCAGCACCAGATAATAAATCTTCTCTTTTTCATCTTCTTCATGATCTATTCCATTCAAACCCTCGAAGTTTAACGCTCTTGCTCCAAACCTTCTTTCCTCTAATTCCAGCCGATAAAACTCTCTTACAGAAAATCTCTCACGACTGCTCCATCTGCCAGTGTACCAACCCCAACACTCCCTTAAAAGCCAAACCGTATCCCTCACATCAAGCTAGGGGTAATATCCCTGCCACAGACTGGCAGATCGATTTCACCTACAGTATCCTAGATGAATTTTCTCAAACTTATGAAGGAATGAATGCACTACATATTTTTTAAGGACAAAAATGAAACATGGTACTCTTAGCCAGTTAGTCATTCAACAAGAAACTTCATCATGCAATATGTTATGAGAACCTAGACCATCCCCTTTAGCTAAAAGGATGTGTGGTAGTATTCTTTCATCTTTTTATGATGGTTGTGCACTTAATAGATACTCAATATTGGCCATTTAACTGACAAAAAGGAATCCATGAAAATTACAATATACTCCTTGCTGAGAACAAGAGAAGTGTATGAGAGCAGCACATGACCTCCACTCCTACACTTAACTCAGTATTCCTTACTGAATAGGAATAGAAATGTTTGCATATCAATCCATTACTGTCATATAGTCTCAGACTCAAATAGACTATTAGTATTAATATGTTTCATCTGTAAGGGTCAAATGGAAAACTGCAGATGTGTAAAAAAAGAGAACAATGTCTCTGCTCTCTTCCAAATTTCTTTCCTGAAAGAAAAGCCTGTTTACAGATATGAAACAAATGAAAAGCTGCCAAATTTTGATCTCTTTCAACATTCATGTTTGTTTAGTTCCATTGAAAAGAAGAAATATGGCTCAGAACAATGTGGGGCTGGTCAGGCTCTTTTTCTTCCCCTGACCCATGACTGCATACTATCCAGCCAAGTTTCAGCAAACACAACCCAGTAAATGTAAGGGAGCTTTGGAAAGCCTTTGGATGATCAGCTCAAAAACATCTATAGTACCAGAATAACAACCTATAGTTGTGCTCTACTGATTATGAATGAATGATACTATCATTAATATTTTTAAAATTTTCAACTCATCAGCTACTACATATATCTAGGTATTTTTAACTAAACTATATTGGTGTACTGAAAATATCTAAGACAATTTCTTCTTTTGAACGCTTGATGGAAAAGCAATGCAAAACAATAATCCTATGAAGCATATTCATAAAAAGTGATGTATTAATCAAAATCCATCAATGACACCAGCATTTTATGCTTCCTAAAATTAGTGAAACAAGAATTGACAAACGAGTAAGTAAAAGCATACAAAAATTGTTATATCCTTGAAAGCAAGGATAAATGAAACATAAAATCTCCAACTACCACTACTATCTTGAAATTTAAAATCATAGGAAACCTGCAGTTTAGATGATGAAAACAATTTACTTTTACCTCCTTACTCTTCAGTAAAAGCATACTTTAAGTAAGATAGGACCCAAAGGCACAAGGGCTGTGTCATTTACATCATTTCTGTTTTTTAGTACCATTTAAAAAATCTAAATCCATCTATATACCAAAGGTGTTGCTATCTACAAAATGTAGTATATCAAATTCTACTTTATCTCCTGACTTACATCTATTATCTAAAACCAATTTCTGGGGCATAGCCTCCATTAAATTCCTTCATTAGTGGATAAAATAAAAGGCATGTCTAGATTCCTACTCAGGTTACATCTTAGCTGTTCTTAGTCATTTGAAACTGTTTTTTCCCTTCGAGTCCAGCTGCTGGAATAAACATTGGCCCTTGAATTGCCATCCTTTTCCTAGCATTAACCTCTTCCTTGCCAAACTCTGGGTTCCAGAGCTATAGGAATTTACAAAAAGGAATAAGGTCTGAAGGAAATAGTCTCAAAAATCTCCATTTAGAGAGAGAAATAAAAGGAGAGTTTCTCAGCATCCCAAAACCACAAGGGTTCAAGTTAAAAGGACTTTGGGAACAAAAAGAAATTTCAGGGATCATTCAGTCTACCTACCTCATTTAACAGACAAAGAAACAGAAAGGCTTCATATTAAATAATTCCTCAAGTTATCAATTCTCTAAAATTCCATCTTTTAGAGGAAGATAATCTATTAGACAATGCAAAGAACAGAAATTTTATAATAACTTGTTTCAGAAGCTTATCCCTTATATTCAGTGAGTTTGATTTTGAGCTTGATTTACATGCAGTACAAATGAAAACATTTCATTCAGTTCATAAATATATGTTGAACCCCTACTATGTGCCAGGTACTACGAAAAAAGATGGGGTGAGAGGAGGCAAAATTCCCTGTCCTCTTTCCCTGCCACACTACAGAAGAGAAAAAAAGACAATAAACAAAACAAATAAGCAATAAGTAAAATAGTATGTTAGCTGGTGGTTAAGTGCTGTGGAAAAACATAAGGCAGGAAGGGAAACATGGAGTGGGGGGGGGGGGGGGGGGGGGGGGTGGCAGTGATTTTAAATAAGGTAGTCAGGGAAGACCCCCTGAGAAGGTAGGGGGGGGGGGGGGGGGGGGCTGGCAGTGATTTTAAATAAGGTAGTCAGGGAAGACCCCCTGAGAAGGTAGGGGGGGGGGGGGGGGGGGGCTGGCAGTGATTTTAAATAAGGTAGTCAGGGAAGACCCCCTGAGAAGGTAGGGGGGGGGGGGGGGGGGGGCTGGCAGTGATTTTAAATAAGGTAGTCAGGGAAGACCCCCTGAGAAGGTAACATGTAAGTAAAGATGTAAAGGAGGTGAGGGAACAAGCCATGTAGACATATGAAGGAAAAATATTACAGGAAAAGCAAGAACAAGGTCAGTGACCCTGATGTAAGGGCCTGCATGGCATGTTCAAGGAAAGGCAAGGAGGTAATACAGCTGGAGTGCATGAGGTAGGGAGCAGTAGGAAATGAGGTCGAGGGGTATTAGGAAGCCAGGACACTGTAAGGACTCTAGGTTTCACTCTAAGATGGACATCATATAAGGTGTTGAGCAGAAGAATGATGTGATTTGACCTATATTTTAACTGATTATCTACTGATAAACTTAGGACAGATGTAATTTGACCTATATTTTAACTGATTACTCTATCTACTGATAAACTTAGGGCAGATGTAGCATCATAAGACCAGTTAAAAATCTAGAACAATTATCCAAACAAAAGAGAATGGTGGCTTAGAAGAGTGGGGTGGTAGTGGAAATAATGAGAAGTCATCGAATTCTGGATACATTCTGAAAATACCAACAGGATATGCTGACAAACTGGATGTGGTTGATGAGAGATACATACATACAGACAGACAGACAATTCAAACATACAATACAAACATACATATGATAAACTGCATCCATACAGAACGCATAATTCAAAAAGTTCTGATAGACGTATATACTTATGAAATTACTCCCACAATCAAAAGACAAAACATTTCCTCCACCTCCAAAAGATTTCTCATACTCCTTTCAGTCCCTAGGTAAGCACTGATCTTCTGGTCTCTGTCACACAGTTGGAAGTTGCTAGAATTTTATATAAATTAAATCTTACAGCATAAAGTCTTTGATCCCTGCTGTCTTTCATTCAACATAATGATTTTGAGATTGCATTTATGTTGGTGTATTTATCAATAGATCATTCCCTTTTATTGCTGAGTAGTGTTATATGCCTTGTATAGATATACCACTTTTTTTTAGCCCATTCACATGTTAGTAGACATTTTGGTTCTTTCCAGTTTGGGGCCATGGTGGATAAAGCTGATCTAAACATTGTGGACAAGTCTTGGGTAAACATATGTTTTCATTTCTCTTGGGTAAATATCTAGGAATGGAATGGCTATATTTTATCATTAGGTATATGTTTAACTTTTTTTTAAAATTATTATGGCTAAACAGTTTTCCAAAGCAGTTGTAATATTTTACACTCACATCAGCAGTGCATGTCAGGCCTTTTAACTTTAGCCATTCTAATGGGTGTATGGAAAGTAGTTCTCACTGTGTTTTTAAAGTACATTTTCCTGATGACTGACAATATTGATTATATTTTCATCTGTTTACTGGTCATTTTTTGTATCTTTTATAAAGCTAATGGCCTTATTTTTAAGTTTCTTTTTAAAAGCATGTATTAATTTCTTACATACAATGAAATCTGTTTCTGGGCTTATTCCAACGTGTCTTATCCAGTTTAAATTGTTGTTTTACAAAACGTAGTATTTGGTACTGCTATTTCCTCCTAATTATCATTCACTGAAATTTTTGTCTTTGTTTTTAACATACATTTATTCTTCCAAATAAACTTAAATTTTCTGATCAAATTTCTGAAGAAATATTTTAGGGACTTTGGCAGAGTGAATCTATTAAGCAATTTTGGAAGCATCCACATCTTGATTCTGTCATCCCATTCTGGATCACGGTATGACTTTTTTTTTTTGTCTTTTTCCGTGTCCGGCAACGGATCGCAACCCTCAGTGTAGCCCCCGCACCGGACCGGGACCGGCAACAGGACCGCAACCCTCGGTGTTGCTCCCACGCCTCGCTCAGCCAGTGAGCAGGAACCGGTCTGTATGTGGGATCCGAACCCTCGGGCGGGAGCGCCGCCGCGCTTCCCAAGCGGCGCACTATCCAGTGCGCCACCAGGCCGGCCCATGGTATGACTTTTAATTCAAATTTTCTTTTATATCTTTCAGTAGAATTTTATAATTTTCCTCATTTACTTGCCACATTATTTTTTCATGAAGGGTTTCCTTGATGCTACAGTTAATGGAGGATTTTTCACTATTCAGTTGACCCTTGAACAACAAGGATTTGAACTGCATGGGCCCATTTATACACAGATGTTTATTTCAAAAATATACAGTCAAGCCCTACATATACATGGGTTCTGCATCCATGGATTTAACCAACCAAGGATCATATTTAACCAATGGAGGATGGAAAATACAGTATGTATAGGAGGTGGAACCCACATACACAGAGGGCCAACTTTTTGTATCCAAGGGCTCTGTAGGGCCAGCTGGCAGACTTGAGCATCCACAGATATTGGTATGTGTAGGGGGTCCTGAAGCCAATCCACAGCAGATATCAAGGGATGACTGTATTTGTAAATTTATTATGCTATACAAAAGTCACCAACTTTATCTTTTATCCAACCTATTAACTTTCATATTAATTCACATCTATTCTTGTTAATTCTAATAGTTTTCATTTTCTTTTTGGTTTCTAGATATAACCACTCTGCCGGCAAGTAATAGGAACTGTATCTCCTTTTATTCAAAAGTCCTGCTTCTAATTTATTTTATGTTTTATTGCACTATCCAGAAAGTGGCAAAAAAAAAAAAAAAATCATTAACTAATGGCAGTGTATTAGTGAGCCTCTTTTTTATTTTATTTTCACAGAATCATCTCTACCATTTCATCACATAACATATTTGCTGTCAGTTTGAACAGAATTTTTTTTTTTTTACTAAAGTCTTCATCCTAACTATTAAAGACTTAATAAAGAATGAACATTGAGTTTTATCAACTCTTTTCTGGTATTGGTTAAGATGACCATATGGTGTTTCATTTTTGACCGTTAACATGCATCTACATTTTAAATTCAATGACTAAATTCTATCTGATAATAGCATATTATTATTTTATATCTTGTTGAACTTGATTTGCTAGAATTTTATATTGGCTTTTCTCATCCATATTCATGACAGAACTAGGTCTATAATACTACTTTTTGGTATTTTATCAAATATGAGACTGAAAATGAAGTGGATAGCTTTCCACATGTACTTGTATATGGATATGTTATAAAAGGGTTTAATATAGAATATTATTTTCTGGAAAGCTTGGAAGAATGTGTCCATAAAGCCATTTAGTTTTGTTTGTTTTGGGTTTTCTGTTTGTTTGGGAAAATGAATTTGTAATTCTCATAATTAAAAAAGAAATGGAAAAAGTTATTTGACTATGCAGATACTTATTCATTCAGTAAGTATTTATTGAGTACCTCTGTACGTGCTAGGCACTGAAGTTCCAAAGGTGAGCAAAACAGCCACCAACGCTACACTCAAAGAGACTATGGTACACTTGGGGAGAAAGAGACATAAATAATACTGTTAACAATTATTTCTGGTTAAGCATGAAAAAAAGTATAAGGAGCTATGAGCACATATGGCACAGGGACCCAAATCTTGTCTGAAGATTAAGTGTCAGTTGCCCCATGGACATGAAATCTGAGTTGAAATCTAAGAATAAATAGAAATTAACTATTCAAAACAAGGGTAATAGTATTCCTGGCAAAACAAACAGGATGTGCAAAGGTCCTGGTGAGAAAGAGAATAGTGTAAGATGAATAGAAAGAAGCTCAGTATTATTGGAGTGCAGGAGCTATAGTGGGGAAAGGTACAAGGCTGGAGGGCAGGAAGATGTCAGATCACATAGGATTTGAAGAGGAGTTGAAAGTTGATATCTTTGAGAACAATGGGAACTTACTTAAAGGGAAACAGAGGAGTGACATAATCAGATCCTTCTAATTCTCCTGGTGATTCTTATATTTGCCAGGAAATTTTAAATTTCATCAAGATTTCCAAATACATTACCATTCAAGGGTCCAGATCCCCATACTGGCCAGCCACAAAAACCACAACGACACAAAAATATATTACCACAAAACTCTGCATAGCAGTCTCTGATACTTTTTAAGTTCTCTTCCCAATTTGTAGTATTCCTCTTTAGCTTTTTAAACCATTTCCCCCTTTCTTTATTTCTCAATTAGATTTGCTGCAGGTTCCCATATTTTATTGGAATATTTCAGAAAGTCCACTCTCATATTTATCCCACTGTATTTCTGTTCTCTAACTTACCAATTTCTGTGTCACTCTTATTATGTCCTTTTTTCAGTTTATTTTTTATTTCAAGCTTGACCCAGTATATTAGTTTGTTTCTGTTGCTTATAACAAAATATCTGGAACTGGGTAATTTATAAAGAACATTTATAGTTTACAGTTTTGGAAGCTGGGAAGTCCACAATCCAGGGAACATATCTGATGAGGTGACTCTACAGCAATGCAGGGTGTCACATGGAGAAAATGGCAAACCACAGACAGAAAGAGCTCCTCGTGCACTTTCTTGTTAAAGCCCTAGAACCATACCCATGACTACCATTAAACCATCAATTTGTTAATCCATTTGCTAGGACAATGTCCTCACAATCTAATCACCTCTTCAAGGCCCCACCTTTTGATTACCGTAATAGGATTTCCCACCCTCCTAATACTGTCACAGTGGAGGATAAGTTCCTAATACATGGACTTTGGGGGACAAAATTCAATCCACTGCACTCAGTATTCATCTTTTAATGAATAAAAAGCAAAGCCCAGAACTATAACAACTATTCTGGACCACACATTAATTCTTCACGTATGTCTTCCCTGGTTCTCCTATTTCTTGTTTATTTCCGTGTGTAATATCCAATACTGCATAACTCAGATTCATCTTCCTGGACACATTTTCAACAACAATCTGACTATTCCCCTTCTGCAAAGTTGATAAGGACTATGATGGCTATCATTTATTGAGCATTTACTATATACCAGGCACTGTTATATGAACTTTATATGAATTAACTTATTTAATCCTCATAGAAATTATGTATGATAGATATTCATCCCTATTTCATTAAGAGGTAACTGAGACGAGAGGTTAGGCAACTTGCCATAGGTCACACAGCTACTAAGTGAAATAAAAATGTGCAGGCTGGACATACTTGTTAGTCTGACTCCAGAGTCTAGGCTATGTTACCTCTAGATAAAAGATAGTTATCCTCCTTCTCTTCAAGGCTGAAGACTGGGCTGAGCTAACCCCAGAAGGAGGAAGACCCTGAAACCTAAATTAAAATTTTAAAAATATTCATCTCAAATAACAATTATCAATGAAATTTTTTGTAGTTTTGTTATTCATTTGTAATTCTATCTGGATTTTAACTGTATAAATGGTTTACATAATTTCTTTTCTCACTAATTTACAGGCATACTGTAATCCTAACAGAAGATGAGTTTTGGTAATTCTAGAGATATTTGAAAAGAAGATATACTCTCTGTTTTCTTATTTTTTAATTTTTTAAATTATTTTTTGCTCATTCATTTACATTTATCTCTTTTTTTTAGTACAATGTTTAATATAGAGAATAAGTAAACATTATGATATTTTCTCTGCACCATTTCTTATTTATGAGGGGTCTTCAAAAGATTCATGGAAAATGCATATTATAAAACTATGCATAGATTTCAAAAACTTTTTTGAATAAATAAACTCGTACTTGTTATAACATGTCTGAACATGATCTAGTTTGAGGCAATAAGAAGGATAAGACATCAGTTTGAAAAGAGTCCCTATCAGAGTAACGTGAATTGTGCTAAAACTGAAGCAAAAGAACAAACATCAAACTTACAGTGAAGCTTGGGTGGAAGAACGGTGAAGTCACTGATGCTTAATGAAAAGTTTATGGGGACAATGCCCCAAAGAAATCAACAGTTTACAAATAGATAACTCATTTTAAGAAGGGATGAGATGATGTTGAAGACGAAGCCACTATCGACACCAATTTTTGAGGAAAAAAATTTTGTTCGGGCCCTAATTAAAGAGGACTGATGATTAACAGCAGAAACAATAGCCAACACCATAGACATCTCAATTCGTTCAGCTTACACAATTCTGACTGAAAAATTACATTTGAGCAAACATTTTGCTAGATGGATGCCAAAACTTCTGTGCCCAGATCAGCTGCAGACGAGCAGAGCTTTCAATGGAAATTTTAAACAAGTGGGTTCAAGATCCCGAAGCATTTTTCAAAGAATTGTAACAGGAGATGAAACATGACTTTACCAGTACAATCCTGAAAACAAAGCGCAATCAAAGCCATGCCTACCAAGAGGTCAAAGTGGCTCAGCCAAAGCAAAAGTGGACCGGTCAAGAGCAAAAGTTACGGCAACAGTTTTTGAGATGCTCACTGCATTTTGCTTGTTGACTTTCAGAAGGTCCAAAGAATAACAATATCTGCTTATTAGGAGAGTGTTTTGAGAAAGTTAGCCAAAGCTTTAGCAGAAAAATGCCCAGAAAACTTCACTAGAGAGTTCTTCTCCATCATGACAATGCTCCTGCTCATTCTTCTCAACAAAAAAGGGCAATTTAGTGAGTTTTTTTGGAAAATCATTAGGAATCCACCTTACAGTCTTGATTTGGCTCCTTCTGACTTCTTTCTGTTTCTTAATCTTAAAAAAATCTTTAAATAGCACCCATTTTTCTTCAGTTAATAATGTAAAAAAGACTGCATTGCCCATAGTTAAATTCCCAGGACCCTCAGTTCTTTATAGATGAACTAAATGGCTGGTGTCATTACAAAAGTGTCTTGAACTTGAAGGAGCTTATGTTGAAAATTTTATATTTTTTATTTTTATCTTTTAATTCCATTTTTCCACAATCTTTTTGATGTCCCTTCATACTTGCTATATCACAGACATAGAGTGGTGTGCTAAGATTTCCCATAGCGGGAACAGTAGAGAGCATAGTGGTTAAGTGCACAAGCTCTGAAATCAGATTGCCTGTTACTCTTCTCATAGTAAGGTATGTATTTATCTCCTCAACAACTTACCTCACCAAATATTATCATTGAAGGTCTAAGCCATAAAGTCCTATCATAGCTAATTGTTCCTAAAGAAGAATACAATCTTCAGATAAACCAAACACAGCAAAAACTCCCCTAATTGGACTCATCTCCACTGTATTTACGTCCTAACTCTATATTTCCTCTTTAAAACACACAGTTGTCCACAGCAAGCTAAATGCTTACGTCAAACAGACTATTCCATTAGCAGTATTCCTTCACATTCTGGTTTTCCAAGTTAATATACACACTTGTGTTTGTTCTCATTGCTTTTTTCAGTTTGTGATTACATAATTTAATATTTAAATATTCATAATTAAATATTATGAAGTGAAAAACAAAAAAATGTGTTTCTATGAAAAGTATGATAAATGTTTTGGGAAAACACTGAAAGCTTTGGAAAAGTAAATCTCTAAAAATTAGAAAAGAGAAGTTATAAAAATGTAAAAATCAAGAATAACTCTATACTCAGTTTACTTTGCAAAGGTGTAAGTTCTAGTTCATGGAAACGAATTAAAAACAGTAGAGAAGCATTATAGGTTGTTTATGCAAGGAAGAACTTTGACAGCAATCTCAAGTCAGTACAATGTATGCTTTAAATTAAAAATCAAATACATGTTTATGGAATGTATATACCAAAGTTTGTAATTCTCTGTCTTAACTAGCATTTTCAATTAGTCAATCAACTGTCGGCTCCACCCATATCCTATACATATAAAAGAGCACTAAGTGATGTTCAGGCTAGGCTGGGCTGGTCTGCCTTCTCATAAAGAACCTATAACTCATATATGTTTAATATATGAGGATACTTCAAAAAGTTCATGGAAAAATAGAATTAAAAGATAATACAAATCTTTCCTAAGTATGAGGGTACTTCAAAAAGTTCATGGAAAAATAGAATTAAAAGATAATACAAATCTTTCCATGAACTTTTTGAAGTACCCTCATACTTATAATGTATAACATAAAACTGCCTATTTATAAGGATCTGACTTTTGCATGCAGGGTGAAATGTATCAATTTGTTGGTCATCTAATGATTCCACTTTTACTTGCTTGATTAATGAATAATCAAAATAAGAATTCCTGCCATATTGCTTTAGGGTGATAAGGAAGAAAATCTTTTCATTTCCTTGAGTAAAATTTCTTCACTGGATCTTCCTAATCTTGAGTTTTCCTGTGTCCTGTTTTCTTTGTTTCTTCTTCATCTTAAAATCTCCTTACTTCTTTGATCTGTGCCACTTTGCTGAATAGGCAAATCACCCTAGAGGTTGTTTAATCCCATTCAAGTCAACAGAGAAAAAAATATACAAAACAACTACTATGTTTGTGGCTCTTTTTTTCTCATTATAAAATATTATTGAAGCATTTGCTTCTAAGAAACTGTCCTGAATCACAAGTCACTGCAAAGGGCTTTGGTGTACTCTTAAAATTAAGGGAAAAAGAGAATATCATCATTGTCAGTGCAAACAGTACTGCATTCCCATCATAACTTTCCTTAATAGTATATAAAAAGCCAAATTAATATATAGGTGTGTGTGTGTGTGTATATATATATATACACACACACACACACACACACACACATATATATTAGGGAATATAGAGGTCTCAATGTGTGTGTGTGTTTATGTACAGAAATTAATCCAATAGAATTAACACATACTTGGCTAAGTCTCATGTCCTAATGAAATAGTTACAGAAAGATCCTATAGTGAGGTCATCAATCTTCAGAAGAGAATAGATTAAAATTTTGCGATGAGGTAGTCATTTGTCTCAAAGCTCCAAAAATGAATTAATGACAAATGTCTTCATTATATCTTAATTCCCAAATAGAATACCCTATGGCTACATACCTTGACTTCATAAAAATTACACTGGGTTTTCAGGATAGGAACACTGCCTTTAATGCTAACTTTGCTCCATTTACCTTCCTGTCTCTCATTCCTTCCCCTTCCTGAAAGTGGAAGTTGGGAAATTTAAGCAGGTTATCTCTTTGCAGGAAAAAAAAAAGGAATCAACAGTTTACATCTCTACTGCTTAGGAAAGAGAGACACTGTGCTCAGTCTCTCTCTTCAATAACCAAAGATTATCCCTCCAGAGCAAAAAGTGGTCATTTCAGCATGTCTGTCACTGGCACTTATAATGGAATACTTCAGATCCCTAAGAGAGCTAAGGAAGTAATCATGAGACAACATTTATTATCCATCCATCCTCAGTTGCTTAACAAGCTGAGGGATTGTCAATGAAAGGTGGGTGGACAGAGAGAAAAAAACCCAGGTATGTCTTTCTGCCTAGAAAATCATTCAAGAAATTCTAATAGCCTTCTCCCATGTACTACCACTTTGAACGAAGCTTCTTAGCTCTAAGCCCAATTGAAGAAAATGATTAAAAACATTATTTGGTCATTCTTTACATGTATCTGTCTATTTAAAATATAGTGAATATTACCAAAATTAGAACAAGACATATTTTAATTATAGCTTCACTGTTTATTTTTAGTCATTTAAACTTCCACTATCCACCTATGTGATCCTACTAAAATGCAATGTTTGCACATTTTTAAAAGGGAAGGCACAGAATGCTATTTAAATTACATTTCTAGGGCTGGCCCGGTGGCGCACTGCTACAGTGCGCCGCTTGGGAGCGCGGCGGCGCTCCTGCCGAGGGTTCGGATCCCACATACAGACCGGTTCCCGCTCACTGGCAGAGCGAGGTGCGGGCACAGCACCGAGGGTTGCGACCCCGTTGCCGGTCCCGGTCTGGTGCGGGCGCGACACTGAGGGTTGCGATCCGTTGCCGGACACGAAAAAGGACAAAAAGGAAAATAAATAAATAAATAAATAAATAAATAAATAAACTACATTTCTAACCCTACTAGAATCAATGTGAATACACTGAGAATTGTTATTTTATAATCAACATGAATGATAAAAGAAAAATATTCTATGAGTATAAGTATTTAGCTTTAAATAGAAACATAGTAGTCATCAAATTTAGCTAATCAAGTGCCAAAAACATTTATAAAACATTTACATGTGTAATTTTTTAAAAAAGAACTAAAATATAATTTTGTGGATCCAAAGCTAGTATAAATAATTAATACTAGGTTCCAATTATTTAATAACAGTTACAGTAGAAAAATTAAAGTTTAGTTACTTTTCCACAAACTGGAAAATAATTATCACCTTTGTGTAATTTAATATTATGTTACAAAGAAACTCACTTATGTTAGAGAACATTTGCCCACTAGAATTGCTATAATAAAGACAGACAATAACAACTATTAGTGAAGATGTGGAGAAAGTAGACCCCTCATATACCGCTGTTGGGAACGAAAGATGTTGTAGCCACTTTGGAAAACAGTCTGGCAGTTCCTCAAATGATGAAACATCAAGTCACTATATTACCCAGCAATTCTGCTGGTAGGTATATGTCCAAGAGAACTGAAAACATAAACTCACATAAAAATTTGTATACAAGTGTTCTTAGCAGCATTGTACATAATAGCCAAAAAGTGGAAACAATGCAAATGTCCATCAACTGATGAAAGAATGAGCACAATGTGGTACTTCCGTACAATGAGTATTAATCCACCATAAAAAAGAATGAAGTAGCTGTACATACTACAACATGGATAAACCTTGAAAACATTGTGCTAAGTGAAAAAAGCCAGACACAAAGGCCACATATTGTATAATTCCATTTATATGAAATGTCCAGAATAGGCAAATCCAGAGACAGAGTAGATTAGTAGTTTCCAGGGACTGAGCAAAAACGAGAAGTGACTGCTAACGGATATGGGTTCTTTTGGGGATGATAAAAATGTTCTGGAATTACATATTGGTGATAGTTGCACAAATTTTTTATTTCTCAATTTATTTTTATTGTAGTTGCTATGGTTTGAATGTTTGTCCCCTCAAAAAATCATGTTGAAATTTAATTGCCATTGTAACAGTATTAAGAGGTGGGACCATTAAGGGGTGATTAAGCAATAAGACTCTGACCTCATGAATGGATTAATGTCATTACTGAGGGAGTTGGTTCCTTACAAAAAATTAGTTTGGCCCCCTTTTTTCTCTCTCGCCCTCTCTTTGTCATTCTGCCATGGGATGATGTAGCAAGAAGGTCCTTGCCACATGCTGGCCCCTTGGTCCTGGACTTCCCAGACTCTAGAACTGTGAGAAAATTTCTGTTCATATAAATTACCCAGTCGCAGGTATTCTTTTATACAGCACAAAAAGGGCAAAGACAGTGGTAAAATATACATAAAGTTTACCATCTTAACCATTTTTAAGTGTACAATTCAATAGTATTAACTACATTCACATTGTTGTGCAACCATCACCATCATCCATCTCTATACATCATCATCCCCAAATGAAACTCTGTACTCATTAAACCCTAATGCCCCATTCCTGCCTTTCTCCAGCCCCTGGAAACCACCACTCTGTTTCTTGTCTCTATAATTTTGACTACATGAGTACCTCATATAAGTGGAATCCAACAGTATTTGTCTTTTTGTAACTGACTTATTTCACTTAGTATAATGTCCTAAAGGTTCAGCCATATTGTAGCACATCAGAATTTGTTGCATCTCCTTGCTGTATTGAACCTTTTATTAATACATAATGTCTTTCTATGTCTAATAACCTTTTTTTTATTTAAAGTCTATTTTGTCTGATATTAGTATAGCCACCCTTGCTCTCTTTTGGTTACTATTTACAGGGAATATCTTTTTCCATCCTTTCACTTTTAATATATTTGTGTCTTTGAATCTAAAGTAAGTCTCTTGTAGATAGCATATAATCGAATTGTGCTTTTTATCCATTGTGCCAACTCTGTCTTTGGATTGAAGAGTTTAATCCATTTACATTTAAAGTAATTACTGATAAGAAGGGACTTACTTCTGTCATTTTGCTATTTATTTTACATGTTTTAGTTTTTCTGTCTCTCATTTCCTGCATTACTGGCTTATTCTGTGCTTATTTGATTGTCTGTAGTAAAATGTTTAAATTCCTTTCTTATATCTTTCTGTGTATATTCTATAGCTATTTTCTTTGTGGTTACCATGGGGACTACATTTCACATACTAAAGTTAAAACATAATTTGAATTATCACCAGACTAACTTCAATAACATACAAAAACTCTGCCCCTTAAACAGCTCCAACCCCATCCTTTTCAGTTGTTGATGTCACAAAATTACATCTTTATACATTATGTGCCTCAAAACATAACTTAATAATTCTTTTAAATGTATGTCTCTTCAATTATGTAGAAAAAACTGTGGCGTTACAAACCAAAGCAACAATTGTCGGGGTTGGGGGAAGTCGGCGCCCATGAGCTGGCGCCCCAACAATTAGCTAAACCGTGCTCGGCTAAGGGAACGAGGCCGAAGATTACTCCTCCCTGCCTCCTCCTCCCCGTGGGAGAGGGAGCGAGGTGGGAGAGCCCAGGAGATAAGTAAGTGCAGCCACCGGCCCCAACCCGGCCCGCAAAGGAACACTCAGACGCGGTGGGGGTTCTGTCAAGCAGTTCCATTTATTCAACTCAAAGCCTACATATTTATGCATAAATGGGCTAAATGGGTAGGGGATTCTGGTGGGGAATTCTGGCGGGGGTCTCCCAATCACCCTATAGGTCATGCGTGCATGCATGGCTCCTGCCTATGCTTATAGTAAAGATCATGAAGTGTCCACGAGCCCAGAAGGCTCTCTGCACCAATGATGTTAAGCCCCGTAAATGGGGTCAGGTTTTACCCAATACCATAGTCACTCCCCCTTTACAGCCTCCAGGCACCATCCTGAACATGTATGAAAAACAAAGAAGGGAACAAGCAGTCGTCATTAGGTGTAGTAACCATCTGTGCCAGGAAGGTAGCTGCCACCCAACAAACAATAATACCAGCTTTTCAACTAATAATTTAATTTTTTAGTGTCTTAAATCATGTAGAAAACAAAAAATAGAGTTACAAACTAATGTTAGAATAATACTAGCTTTTATAATTGCTGAAGTATTTACCTTTATTGAGATAATTATTTTGTCATGCAGGTGTAAATTACTGTCTAGTGTTCTTTTGTTTCACCCTGAAGGACTCCCGTATTAGTCTATTTTTGCTGCTATAACAGAATACCTGGAACTGGGTGATTTATAAAGAAAAACAACATTTACTGCTTACAGTTTCTGAGACTGGGAAGTCCAAAGTCCATCTGGTGTTGGTGACAGTGACCCAGGAGTCTCACATTGTAAGATGGTGGAAGCAGAGAGAGCAAAGCTAGCAGAGAGACAGACTCTCTTCTTTTAAAGCCCTCAGAACCACACCCCTGACCATCATTTTTAATCCATTCACTATGGCACGGTACTACAATCCAATCACCTTTTCAAGGCTCCACCTTTCAATTACCATAATAGGATTTCCCACCCTCTTAACAGTCACAGTGGGGGCTAAGTAAAAAATAAAAAATTGGGGAAACAATTCAAGCTTCAGTGAGTTTTGGGGGGACATAACTCAATCCACTACAACTCCCTTGAGCATTTCTTGTAGTGCAAGTCTAGTGATAACAAACTCCACATTTCAGAAGGGGTCCTGCACAATACCCATGAGGACGGAACGCTGTACAGACAGGCAAAGGAGGATCTGAACAAACAGGCCTTGCTGCATCTCCCCATTCAGTGTATTCATATGACATCATATTCTTTTTGTCTAATCACATTTCTACAGGTTGTCCATACTTCAGTCGTGCCTACATAATGAAGCTTCCATAAAAACCCAAAAGGACAGGATTCAGAGAGCTTCCAGGATATCTGGACACATGAAGTTTCCTGGAGGGTGGTGCACCCAGGCAGGGCATGGAAGCTTCACACCCCTTCTCCCATACATCACCCTATACATCTCTTCATCTGTATCCTTTGTAATATCTTTTACAATAAACCAGTAAACATAAGTGTTTCCCTGAGTTCTGTAAGCTGCTTTAGCAAATTAATCAAACCCAAGGAGGGGGTGGTGGGAATCCTGATTTATAGCTAGTCAATCAGAAGCACAGGTACAACAACCTGGGCTTGCAGTGGGCATCAGAAGTGGGAGACAGTCTTGTGGGACTGAGCTCTCAACCTGTGAGATCTGATGCTATCTCTAGGTAGACAGTGTTGGAATTGGACTGGAGGACACTCAACTGGTGTCCACTGCAGAACTGATGGCTTCCTTGCTGGTGGGAAGAAATCCCCATATATCTGATGTCAGAAGCACATTGGGCGAGTACAGTAAGAGAAACTGAGTTTGCTTTTTCCACTCAAATACTCTAACGAAAGAATCTCCTGATCCACAGTATTTATAAGAACTTCTATCTTCTTAGAAGTTGTTGAAAAAGATTAAAAGTATGTTTTAAACTCATTGTAGATTAATACAGGAATAGAATACCAAAGCTTATCAACTTTTGTGCAGCCTAATTTAATCACACATTAAAAAATGCCTATTTAAACTTTTCACTTTTACTTTCAGACATATTATATTGGCCTTCATTTCTATAAAGTTTTAAGATATTTCATCTTATCTCTAAGAAAATCCCATGTTGTGGCTTGCAACATTTCTAAATATAGAGGAAGAAAATTGCTGACCCAAAAGAAACCAATTGAAAAGAGCTGATATAGACATATAGAAATAAATCTACATGTATAAATTTTTCAATCTTTTGTCCTCTAAAGGAAAGTGGAGTGGAAGCTTGTTTTAAGTGCTGAAGAACTTTCAGCCTAAATAGGACATCCTAAAGGTTTTACCTACTATTCAATCAAAGAGGAAGACTTTTTTTTTTTTTTGTCTTTTTTTTTCCGTGTCCGGCAACGGATCGCAACCCTCAGTGTCGCCCCCGTACCGGACCGGGACCGGCAACGGGATCGCAACCCTCGGTGCTGCTCCCGCACCTCGCTCAGCCAGTGAGCGGGAACCGGTCTGTATGTGGGATCCGAACCCTCGGCGGGAGCGCCACCGCGCTTCCCAAGCGGCAAACTATCACAGTGTGCCACCGGGCCGGCCCAAAGAGGAAGACTTTTAAGATGAGAAAGCCCTGTCCCTTCTGACAGAAGACCATATCAAGGACCAATAGCATTATACTTAGCAGTTAGATGATCATACATACAAATCTGGCAAAGCATTTCAACAGAAACTTTTAAAATAATTAATGATTTGACCTGAAAGAATTTAAAGAATGCTTGAACAAAAACAAAAACAAAAACCTGTTTTATGACAAACACAAGGGCTAATATAAAATTATTTAAATTTATATAACACCAAGTGGAATTTATTTTACTGAAATAACATTTTTCACTAAAAGTGCTCAAACCACATGTAATGCTAATATTTCAGAATGAAGACTCTAACGGGTTAACCAAAAAATTTTCTGGAAGTGACCTTGGTATGACTTATCCACAATAAAATCAACTTCTCAGTAACACAGATGGTAGACTAGACACGGCCAATGTTTTAGACTTAGAAAATGCTTCTTTTTTTTTTTTTTATTTCTCCATGCTGTGTTTACTGCTTTACATATGTCTCTGACTGCCAAAGAATTGTTAACTAATCGGCATGAGATTCATTCTGTTAGTACACAGCTGGGTACTTTAGTCATACAACATCTGCTTCTCAGCATATCTTCTGCCTTTTTTTTATCTATCTCAAAACATTTCTAAAAGTTGTCACAGTAAAGTATATATGCTCCCTCTCAATATTTGGAAGCTGGACTTGATAATATTGTGGTTTGCCCTACAAAGTCAGTATAATTACTGTACTAAATTACAAGTGGTTTCTGAATGACTAAAAACCATCCAGTGAATCTAAGAATCAAGAAAATCTGGCATTAACATTGATTTGTAAAACAATATAGTTGAGCCAAAGAATGAAACAATGAGAATCATGTTATAATCAGATGTTAATTCTCCACATACATTGAATATATCTCTAAGCTCTGTGAGTGAAGACCTCATAGAAAAAATAACTGCTTCAAAATGTAAATATTAAAAATATATATATATATATATATAAAGTACCCATAGGAAAGAACATACTTCATTCTGCAGCCAAGACTCAGATTTTTTGTGCCCTTAACTTTTTATTATAGAGAGACTAATTAATCAAGCAATGAATTATCCATGTCTTTAGCTTCTCCTACTTTTTTTCACTTTTAATGAGTTAGTTCAGCATCCTACCAAGGTACAGACAGGCAAAACACAAACATAGGTTATTCAACTCATGATATACGAGCATTCTATTCCAAATGTTTGTTCTCAAACTGGTTGGCAGTCATAAAGTATTTCCTTATAGGAATAATGTATAAGGGTAGTTAGATCTCAGGCCAGTCCTCAAAAGCCAAAATGTAGTTGAACTAGAGAAGTAATTATAGTACACAACCCAAATATCCTTTATACTGCTGTTTCCACAGCAAAATTCATCCCAGAATCCATATTAGCATTTGAGTAACATATCCTTCCAATCACTGGCACCAGAGTAAGAATTCTCCACAGTTCAGTTTCCCCTTTCTCTCCCAAATCAACCAAAACTTGACAGGGTGAGAAGGCAGAAGGAGGTTTAATAATTGTGGAAGGTTCCAACAATAGGAAGCTGGATGGTAGGAGGCAGAACTACAGAAGATCCCATTATTTTCATTAAGTCTGATAAGGTTGGCAGAGGAAGTCTCACACGTGAAACATCAGGTGAGAAGTGGTGGTCTTAAGAATACCATTATCTTTGAGCAGTTGAAGTTGAAGCTGTAGATCTCCAAAAAATCAGCAGCCTAGAGGGGCTCCAGCAATGATATGAAGTTTTGTTGTCTGCATCAAGCGGTGGGGGGGTGGGGGAGAGGGGAGGGCCGGAAGCAGCCGCAGCAATTTTTCTTAAGCCTTTTTTTTTTTTTTGATGTCTGGCCGTTAGGGATCCAAACCCTTGACCTTGGTGTTATAAAACTGCACTCTAACCAACTGAGCTAACCGGCCAACCCTTAAGCATTCTTAAATCAATGAGGTAGGAAAATGCCTAAAGAGCAATTTTGCAAAATGTTAGTACCTAAATATCATATAAGGACATAGCTGATCTACTCTTAGCCTTTACTTGATATGTATTAAAACAATGCACAATGTTTATTTATTAACTGCTTCAGACTAATGAAGTGATAAGCATACCATGTGAAAATTTTCAATGCTATGTCACCACATAGCATCATCATCACCACCACCAACACCACTATGGAAGACACTTACTTAACTTCACATGAGGGAACAATGTGTTGTTCATCCCTAGAATGACTGTTAGTCTAATCACAACCACACTGTTCTGTACTTTCCGAGTGTTTTTCATAGCTTGGATAATTGGCAAGACTGTGGTTATAAGAGCAGGTAAGGTATTATTACAGTAATCCATTTAACCAGTTCCAGCAAGTCAGATGTACAGGGGCTTTCTTGAAAAGGTTTTTCTCTTCTAAGAAAAGACACAAACATGGCTGATACCATTCCTTTCTCCAGCTTTGGACATGACACCTGCAACTTCACAGATACTCTGTGACTGTAAGAAAGAGAATGAAAAGAAACCTAAGTTATTGAAGGCTATCTATCTCCAAACTTTTATTATGTGAAGCCATTTAAAATCTTTTTTGTTTAAGCTGCTGTTACTCAGTTGTTCTGTTGCTTATAGCTATGTGTATTCTTATCTGATATAACTACCATCTATAAAGCATATAGCATTTTCCCAGAACTGCAGAAAACCCTCTACATATATTATTTCATTTAATTCTCACATCAACCCTCTGAAGTAGGTCATGATATCACCCACATTTTTAAAAAAGGAAAACAGATTTATAGAGATAAAGACACTTGCCAACTACTTATTAAATAGCAAACTAGAATTGAAACCCAGATCTGGATATGTCCAAGTTCATGTTCTTTACGTTACATTCTACTATATCCCACCGTTAACTATTACATTTGTATGGTTAAGGAAAAAGCATGGTAAAATAAAATAACCATAGACTGTAGAGTCAAAACAGGCATGCGTTCAAGTATTGGCTCTAGCACTTAAAAAGTGGGCCAATTACTTAACTTCAGTTTTCTGAACTATAAGATGGAGATAATACATAATAATATGATAATAACAATATACAATAATATTATAACACGTTCTTGCAAAATTATTGTGGCAACTGAATGTATTCAGTTGTATCTAAAATAACACAATTGAGCATATTCCCTGGCACATAAGAGACTTTCAAACTTTATCTTCCTGTCCCCTTTCCATTCAAACATTTGAGTGTCTGTTCAAAGCATTAAGAGAGAGATATGAAAGATTCCATTTGTGTTCTCACAAGCTCACAGTCAAGTGAGGCAATAAACACCACAGTATAGTAATCATAGAGGTTTACATAGGATGCTATAGGAGCACAGAAAAGGAGGACATGTCATGATCTCTGAACAGGCTTAAAAGAGCTTGACAGGTGATGAGAAAGGGAGGGGCAATGGCAGAAAAATGCTTCAAGGAGAGGGAACAGTATGTGCGAAGGCACAGTCAGAAGAGAAAACTGGATATATTTCAGGAACTGCAAGTAATTCAGCACAGTTGGAGCTAATAATGGGAATAAAAGAAGGGGCTGAAGAGTTAAACAAGGAACAGATTATAAAAGTCCTTATTTTTTTATTTCTTTTTTTTTTTTTTACATTTAAAATAAGAGTGTTTTATTTTATGTAATAAAAGTCCTTATTTAAGAAACAATAAGGGCCGGCTTGTTAGCTCAGTTGGTTAGAACACAGCTTTATATCACCAAGGTCATGGGTTTGGATCCCTGCACCTGCCAGCCATCAAACAAACAAACAAACAAAAAGAATGATTGCCAGTGAGGGCTGAGGGAATATACTGAAGGATTATTAACAGTCAGTAGTACAAATAAAAAAAATAAGAAGACCAGCCTCTGAGCTTCTGAACTGTAACTATAGTGCTCCAACATACAAGTAGAAAAAAAGATTAATTCTATATGTTTGTGGACTGCAAGAGTAACTGAAATATACAGTTTAAACATTTAATCTATTATTCAATATATACAAAGGTAGTAGAGAAATATTTCTGCCAGTGGCACACATAGTTAAATAATAAATAAGTAATGAAAAATCATTAAGTAGTCTTTATGTTCTACTTTCTTTCCCTTTCTCTTTTCTAGGGGGGTGGGGAATTAAGAGCACAAATTAATCACTAGATAATGAAATGGGCAGGAAAAAAAAAAGGAGGAAAGCAAGGGTCTAGAAAAATCAAGACATTTAATTAATTATGAATGACTGAAGTAGTAATCAGCTTAAAAGATAACACACAATTGCTCTAATTCCAATTTTACTATTCTTATTAAATATTAACAGATAAAGATGAGTTTAGTTCCAAGCCTGTTTGGGAAGGAAGGAAAAAAGAAAAGACAGCAAAGAAATATTAAAATTTAAACAATAGCAATACTGAAATAGGCTATCCATGGTAATGAGAAGAATAATCAAAGAAATAAAGGAAAATAAAAATTTTTTTCTAAGATGGTTACTCTTAATTCATTTTAAAACAGCCTTAAAATACTTGGTACAATATTGATTTTATTCTTATTTGACATCTTCTTTATTAATGTCAAGTTCAAACAACTCTATAGATGAATTGCATCTTCATAAAAGTTGGAATGTTTTAGTGGGAGAAAAGAGGACCTATGCACCTTTCTTCACATATAAATATGTGTATTATACATATAATTTAATTCTGGGAGTAGAGAGTGAATAAAATATAGAATCAAATTTATCTAGTGTCAAAGTAAATAAATAGAACAATACATAATTATTGCCTTTCCAAAGAACAGTTTTTAGTCTAGGAACTCCTGCAGTACAAAGTGGAAATCTATCTTTTATTTATTTATTTTATTTATTTATTTATTTATTTATTTTTAAAAGGATGACCGGTAAGGGGATCTCAACCCTTGACTTGGTGTTGTCAGCACCACGCTCAGGCAGTGAGCGAACCGGCCATCCCTACATGGGATCCGAACCCGTGGCCTTGGTGTTATCAGCACCGCACTCTACCGAGTGAGCCACAGGCCGGCCCGGAAATCTATCTTTTAAATGACTTTGTTTAGACTGCTTTTTAAATAAGATTTTCAAAAAATCTGAATTTTAAGAGTGACTTTACATTAATATAAGTTGTGCAGCTACAATTCCATTCCCCAAAGTGCTTCAACAACATAAAAAATGAAGTTTGTTTATTAAATACAGAAGGACCAAAGAGAAAAAAGTTCCAATTCCCATCCCCCATGACCTATTAACATTATCCAGCCCAATGGTTAAATAATATCCTTTCCATTCTAAGTATATGAAAAAATTAAACTCCCCAAATGGCCTAGCTTTTGGGTTTTGAATACTTTTAAACTCCTTGCTGATCTACAGATTAATTTATTACTCTGTAATTTATTTTTAAGACTAATTTATTAGTCTTAGTTTTAAATAAAAACACAGAACAAAAATCACTTGGGCTTGTAAATATATGAGCTAAAAGTCTCTCCATCATTCTTACAAACCCACTGGCCATTACAGAAATATGTCTTTATCTCACTAATGTTTTCATGTCTTAATTTGGTCTCTAAACATAAAAAATATATACGTAGAAGACAATTACATGATTTCACCTATATAAGAATATATTTCTTACACACACTGGAACCATAAAGAGGTTAATGAGAGAATAATAGTTATTCAGCTCTTTTCTGTTATTTTATCCAGACCTTTTCTGTGATCAAACTGTAATGTCCCTAAATCTGCAATCAAAATAATTTACCTTATTCAATGAGAATTCTGACAATTATTCATCATTTTGAACTGCTCATATATTATTAAATAATTAATCTGACATAACTTTCATAAGATGCACATGTTTGTATACATGTTTTTCAACAATCATTATTTCCAACCACTAAATTCAATTTCAATCCTCACAAACTCACTGCAAGAAATATGAGACAGTTAAAGATTTAGAGTAATAACCAGAAGCTATTAGCATCTCCAGAAATCCTTCATTTATGAAAGATCTACAACCTCATATTTTCAATCCAAAATATCAGAATATCATTTGCTACATTTTACAGAATGGTCAAGTGAGATGCTAGAAAAGGTTAAAATCCTTGCAGTTCTTCTTTGCTCTCCCTTTTCTACCTGATAAATGTCCATAGTCTAGCCTTCTGTAATATCTCAAATCTTAAGTAGGGATTGAAATATTAAATAAAGACATCCCTCCACATGTTAATTATGTTTAATTACTCTTTGTAACACTAGCACCTTGCACATATAGTAAGCACTCAAAAAATGTTTACTAAATGGATGAATTGCTGAACCAAGAATGAATGAATAAATAAATAAATGTGACTATCTAATAACATGTTAAGAAGAATCACACTATTAATTACTTTAAGGTAATAAATCATTTTTCCTAATTGAACTTAACTTCATTTTTGCAGGCATCAATTTATAAAATTCATATGCATATTTTCAATATATGTCAAGTAGGTTAGCAATCATGAAACAGAAACTTCCAAATCTACACATTAATATTTTTGAAGAGTAAAATGGACAAGGAAGAGACAAAGCCAGTATCATTGTGATTCACAATGAAAAAAAGTTCTACTTATGCTGAGGGTCAAGAATTCATTTAGCCATTTAAAAGTCAGTCAAGAATAATTATCTTTGGTGAAATTCAATGAAACAGAAAATGAAAGGGGCTATTACTATGAACAAATGCTTAGAAAGTGCCCACTGTGTATTTGGTACTGTATTAAACAGTAAAGTCTAATTTCCTTTTAGGAAAAAGAATTTAGAACTTCACCTCTGAATTCTAAAATATGTCATACATACTGTCCTTGGAGACAGAGAGTACCAAGGGGAAAAAAAGCAAATAATCGAGAGAAAACTACTAAGCAAAATAATATATGAATTTCAACATAAAGACTTAGTATGCTTAGTTTGCAAAACACACGTACTGTAGAACAACTAAAGATGTAACTACAAAAATCAAAAATGATGCATTAGAGATAAAATTTTGCAAGAATAGAACAGAAAAAGACTCATGGATGAAAAATGGCTTGGGGCCGTAATGAAAAAACCAAAACCTAATATACTAACCTTTCTAAAAAGCAGTATTATTAGAAATACTATTTATGTAGTTCCATGAATTCAAGAGTCTTTGTTATCTGTTTTGTTTATTTCTAGCACTCAGCACAGTGCCCGACGTACAGTGGGCATATACAAAAAAGTTAAATGGAAATAAATAAGACACTAACCCTTATCTTCAAACACCTTACTGAGAAGATTAAAACTTACTAATCACAATTCAGCATTAACCAGTGCTATATATCAGAGTATGTTATAAACTATAGGAGCCACAGAGTACAGAGGAGATTGTCAGAAAATGCTTCTAAAAGGAGAGCAGATACGGAAAGTGAAAATCAGAGGAGAAATGCAACTGGGGCAGTATGGCTGAATTAAGGGGCATATTTGGTGTAAAATGACACATGAGAATTTACTGCTATCACTACAATGTACATTCCACAATGGCAGGGATTTTTCTTTTCTTTTTTTTTTTGTTCTGTTTTCCCACTACTTATGGTAGACTGCAAAAATGATCACACTATTGGTCTCCTTCCCGTATCCATGCCTCTTGAAATGTGATTTTACAGCTTCTTCCACTAAAACAAAGTCTGTTATCCCACCCCTGAATTTCAACTGGCCTTGTGATTTGCTTTTGCCAATAGAATGCAACAGAAGCCACATTGTGCCAATTCCAAATCTAAGCCTCAAAGGTCTTGCATATTTCCTCTCTCTCAGAACCCTGTTGCTGCCATGTGGAAAGCCCTGTCTAGCCTATTGGATAATGAGAAACATACAGCACAGTCAACTCCCATTGACTTAAACAAGGGATCAGCAAACTTTTTCTGTAAAGGGCCAGACAGTAAAAACTTTAGGCTTTGAGGACTATATGTATGATTTCTGTTGCATATCTGTCTTTGGTTTTTTATTATAACTCTTCAAAATGTAAATAACATTCTTATCTTGGAGGCTATACAACAGAGGTCACAGACTGTCTACCCCTACCTTAGATGATGGCCAACTAGCCCCCCGAAGCAGAACTATCTTCTTGACCAGTAATGCATAAATGAGCCCAATCAAGACCAAAAGAACCTTACACTGAACCCAGTACCACTTGTCAACCTACAGAATTGTGAGCTAAAGAAATGGTTATTGTTGTTCACCACTACATTTTAGGGTGGTAAGTCAATCATCAAAGCTTATTGATACACTACTCTATCTTCAGTGCTTAGAACAACACCTGACACTTAGTAGACACTCACTCAATATTTAGTGAATAAAATAATGAATAGGAGGAATGACAGGAGCCACACATGGCATTTTATACCAGGATTTACAAACTCAAAGGTCCACAAGTGCCAGGTAAGTAAATTAATTAAGTGAAGTGGTCAATTAGAGAATAGATTAGAAAACAGTGGAAAGAAATCCACACCAAGAGGCCAGGGAAACACCAGGGAGGCCACAGACCATCCAGGCAAGGACAAAGGCAGTGAGAGTATGAACAGAAAATAAGGAACAAAGTCAAAGGTATCTGAGGTAGAATAAAAAGATTTTAGGCAGAGATGGTCAGAATTCAAGATCCAAGTATATGTTGTCTGCAAGTGACACACTTTAAATTCAAAGAAATATTCTTTACAAATAAATGGTGCTGAGGGGCTGGCCAGATAGCTCACTTGGTTGCAGTGTGGTGTTGGTAACACCAAGGTCAAGAGTTCAGATCCCCATACTGGCCAGCCGCAATTATACATAGTACTGGGACGGTTGTATATCCACATGCAAAAAGATGGATTTGGATCCCTACCTCACACCATACACAAAAATTAACTCACAATAAACTACAGATCTAAATGTAATAGCTAAATTATAGAACTGTTAAAAGAAAACTCTTAGAAGAAACTCTTAGGAGTAAATCTTTGTGATCTTGAGTTAGGCAATGATTTCTTAGATATGCCACCCAAAGCACAAAGTAAAGAAAAAATTGATAAATTGAACTTAATAAAAATTTAAAACTTTTATACTTCAGAAGACACCATTCAAGAAGTACATGGCAGTCTAGGCAAATCCATAGAGATAGAAAGTTATTTTATGAGTGGTTGCCAAGAACTGGTGGGAGTGAGGAATGCGGAGAGACTACTAATGAACATGGAGTTTCTTTGGGGGGTAACGAAAATGTTCCAAAATTGGATAATGGCGATGGCTGCACAAAGTTGTGAACATACTAAAAACCACTGAATTGAGCACTCTTAAAGCAGTGAATTTTATGATATGTGAATTATATCTTGATGTTTTTAAAAGTGAAAAAAACAACTGAAAGACTGACAGAAAATATTTTTAAACCATATATCTGATAAGAGACTTTATCTAGAATACACAGAGGACTCTTACAGCTCAATAAAAAAAAGACAAATAACTCAACTTAAAAATGGGCAAATGAAGAAATATGAATGGCTAATACACATGTGAAAAGATGCATAACATCCTTAGGCATAATGAAAATACAAATCAAAACCAAATTAAATACCATTTCTCAACTACTAGAATAGCTATAATAAAAAAGACAATATCAGTTGTCAGTGAGACTGTAGAGAAATTGGAACCTTCATACATTGTTGGTGTGAATGTAAAATGGCACAGCCACTACGAAAAATGGTTTGGCACTTTCTTTAAAAGTAAAACACAGATTTACCATATGGCCCAGCAACTCTAAGCTTAGGTATCAACCCAAAAGAAATGAAAACATGTCCACAAAAAGTCCTGCACACAAATGTTCATAGCAGCATTACACATTATAGCCCCAAACTGGAAATATCCCTAAAACCCATCGTCTGGTGAAAAGATTAGAAAAATATGATATATCCATGCAATGAAATAATAGCTGGTCAGCTCCCTTGGTGGAGATAATACTGGTAACACCAAGGTCAAAGGTTTGGATCCCCATACTGGCCAGCTGCCAAAAAAAAAAAAAAAGCAAGAAAAAGAAAAGAAATACTACTCAGTAATACAAAGGAAAAAAGTACAGTTTACCCTCGAATGACGTGGGGGCTGGAGCACCAACTCCTGCACAAATCCTCGAATAACTTTTGTTTTATTTTTATTTTTTTTAATTTTTATTATTTATTAGCATATTCATTATTACAAATTGTGGTTTTTCTTCGTGCCCTTTACCCGACCCTATCACTTCCCAAACCCCCTATCCCCCTCCCCCCGATCTCTAGCATCCTTAGATTTGTTCTCTCCTTTTGTAAGTTCAACATATTGTTGTGGTGTTTTCTTCCTTCCTTCCTTCCTTCCTTCCTTTCTCCCTTTCCTTCCTGCCTTCCTTCTTTCTTAGCACCCAGTTATGAGTGAGAACATGCAGTACTTCTCTTTCCTTGTCTGGCTAATTTCACTTAACATAATTTTCTCCAGACTCATCTATGTTGCTGCAAATGGCAGAATTTCATTCTTTTTTAGGGATGAGTAGTATTCCATTATGTATATATACCACATTTTCTTTTCCAGTAATCCATCAATGGACACTTAGGTTGGTTCCATAATTCAGCTACTGTAAATAGAGCTGCAATGAACATGGAAGTGCAGGTATCCCTTTGACTTTATTATTTCCATTCCTTGGATATATACCCAGTAGTGGGATTGCTGGATCATATGGTAGTTCTAACAGTAGTTGTTTGAGGAACTTCCATACTGTTTTCCATAATGGCTGTGCTAAATTACAGTCCCACCAACAGTGTAGAAGAGTTCCCCTTTCCTCACATCCTTGTCAACACTTGTTATTCTCAGTCTTTTTAATAATGGCCAGTATAACTGGGGTGAGATGATACCTCAACGTGGTTTTGGTTTGCATTTCTCTGATGACTAGTGATGCTGAGCATTTTTTCATGTACCTGCTGGCCATTAGTATGTCTTCCTTTGAAAAACGTCTATTCATCTCCTTTGCCCATTTTTTGATTGGATTTGGTTTTTTACTGTATAGATGATGTTTGAGTTCTTTGCATATGCTGTATATTAATCCCTTGTTGGATGTATAATTTGCAAATATTTTCTCCCATTCCATGGGTTGTCTTTCTGCTCTGTTGTTTCCTTTGATGTGCAGAAGTGTTTTAGTTTGATATAATCCCATTTGTTTATTTTTTCTTTTGTTGCTTGTGCTTTTGGGGTTCATAAAGCACATTCATAAAGTCTTTGCCCAGTCCTACTTCCTAGAGTATTTCTCCTATGTTTTCCTTAAGTAATTTTATGGTTTCAAGTCTTATATTTAAGTCTTTAATCCATTTTGAATTGATTTTCATATATGGTAAGAGGTACAGGTCCAGTTTCATTCTTCTGCATATGGATGTCCAATTTTCCTAGCACCATTTATTGAAGAGGCAGTCTTTTCCCCAATGTATGTTCTTGTTGTCTCTGTCAAAGATCAGTTGACTGTACGTATGTGGGTTGATTTCTGGGTTTTCTGTTCTGTTCCATTGATCCGAGTATCTGTTTTTATGCCAGGACCATGCTGTTTTGGTTACAATCACTTTGTAATATAATTTGAAGTCAGGTAGTACTATGCCTCCAGCTTTATTTTACTTTATTTTATTTTGCTCAAGATTGCTTTGGCTATCCAGGGTCTTTTGTTGTTCCATATGAATGTCAGGATTGCTTTTTCTATTTCTATGAAAAATGTCATTGGTATTTTGATGGGGATTGCATTGAATCTGTAGGTTGCTTTGGGTAGTTTGGACATTTTCACAATGTTACTTCTTCCAGTCCAAGAGCATGGAACACCTCTCCATCTTTTTGTGTTTTTTTGTTTGTTTGTTTTTTAAGAGCAATAAACACAATAGCATTTATGTACAAAATATGCACATGGAAATCCACTAGACCTCACCCATAAAACTTTGGGGACCTGGGAACTGAAGCATCAGTGTGCAGTCCAGTGGCTCATCAAACAGGGTTCACTGAGCAGGCACAGGCTGATACTGCAGATAGGGGCAAATCCCATGGACTATGAGGCTCTTGGAGGGTGTGGCCACTAATGGGGCCTCTGGCCAGGATCACAGCCATGCAGCAGCAGCCTTGGCCCAACACTAGACTGACAATGGTGGATGCAGACCTTGCTGCTCTGGTGAGTGCACCATCTGCAGATTTTTTTAAAACATCCCACATATAATTCAAACCCATGTTGTTCAAGGATCAACTGTAATTGTGCATGCCACAACATGGATGAACTTCAAAAATACATTCAGTGAAAGAAGCCAGACAGACCACATATTGCACGACTCCATATATATGAAACACTGAGGAAAAAAGGCAACTATACAGAGACAAAAAGTACATTAGTGGTTGCCTAGGACTGAAGCGGGGAGTGAGGAAATGGCATGAGGTTCCTTTACAGGATGACGAAAAGGTTATAAAATTAGACTGTGGTGATGGTTGTACAACTCTATTACTGAAATTCATTGAATTGTACACTTAAAACAGGTGAATTTTATGGAAGGCAAATTATACCTCAATGAAGCTGTTGAAAAAAACAAAAGGATCAGCAGGATTTAGTCACTGATTAGCTGTGATGAAAGAATAAGTGGGAGAAATCCAGGAAAATACCTAGATTTTTAGCTTTAACAACCAGGGTGGAAAGGGTTACCCTTACTGAAAAGGAAAGGTAGAAAGAAGAGGAATACGTTTATTGGGGAGAAATAATGAATTCACTTTGGGGCATACTAATTATTATGTATTGATATAAGGGCATCCAGCTGACAATGTCCAAAAAAGCACTAAGAAAAACAGATTAAGATTCATTCTGTTAACAAATGTGTACTGACTAACCACAATGTACCAGGAACCATATTCAGCCCCAGAAATATACAGTTAACCAGAAAGACCCAATTTCTGCTCTCATGGTGTTCATATTCAGTGTGAATGGAAATCTAAAAGAAGATTTCTTTGATATATATATATATATACTATGCAATAGAGAAGAATCAACACAGAGATGCCAGTTTAGCCACTAGAATGATTAAATTTATCAAGAATGAATAAAGCATACAGAAAGGAGAAAGAGAGCCAAGGATTTTGGCACAGATTTATATCACTGTATGCAGAGAAAGTGGAACCATAAAGGAGACAGAAGACCAACTAGAAAGACAAGAGGAAGTAACTGTAGCTAAAGGAGAAGAGAGTTCAAGAAAGAAAGAGTAGTCAATAGCATAAAGTATCAGCATGATAAAGAAGGGGGGAAATGCATTCGAATAAATCTGATTTAGCACTTCATTACTTCAACAAACATTTTTTGAGCACATATTATGTACTAGGTACTCAGGCTTTTATTCTGAGTGAAATGCAGAAGTCATCGCAGAGCTCTGAAGAGAGAAATGACATGATTTAACATTTTAAAAGGGTTACTCAGGGTGCTATTATGAGAAGATTAAAGACATAAGGACAGAAATTGGGAGTCCAGCTAGGAAGCTCCTGCAATAAACTGAGGAGATGATGGTGACAGCAGTGTTGAGAGGTTAGAGAACAAATTGTAGAGGTAGAGCCAACAAGACTTCCTGATGGATTGCATGAGGGCTTTGAGACAGAAAATAAGTCAGAGATTTCTGTAATGTTTTTCGCCTAGACAACAAGAATTGCCATCAAATGAACTGTAGACAGCTACAAATAGAGAAGGTGGGGAAAGGCAGAGACAGGAGTTCATTTATGAACATATTAAGGTAGAGATCTGAATGAAGATGTCTAATAATCACCTGGATAGATGAGTATGGAGTTCAGGAGAGAGGTGTAGACATTAAGAAGCCAGGGAGACAGGAACCAGCAAAGCAGAGTAAAAGGGAGCAATAAGTATAAAGAAAGAAAACGAAAAGAAGAAATATCACCAATCCAAGTTGGTGATTAGGATTTCCCAAGGCTTTTGTACACATCTTTTGAAACTGCGATGGAGGCTCCAAAACTCACTGAAGCTTGAACTGTGTCCCCCAAGTTTATGTATTAGAATTTTAACCCCCACTGTGACTGTTAAGAGGGTGGAAAACCCTATTATGGTAATTGAAAGGTGGAGTCTTAAATAGGTGATTAGATTGTAGGACCATGCCATAGTGAATGGATTAAAAATGGTGGTCAAGGGCGTGGTTCTGAGGGCTTTAAAAGAAGAGAGTCTCTTTCTCACTCTCTCTGCTCTCTCTGCTTCCACCATCTTGCAATGTGAAATCCCTGGGTCACTGTCACCACCACCAGATGGACTTTGAACTTCCCAGCCTTAGAAACTGTAGGCAATAAATTTCATTTTCTTTATAAATCACCCAATTCCATGTATTGTTTTTCATTCTTTATAAATCACCCAGTTCCACGTATTTTGTTATAAGCAACACAAAATGGACTAATACAAGGATGAATGTTCTACTATACCTGTGGTTCTCAACCAGGTGTGATTTTGTCTCCTCAAGGGACATCTGGCAATGCCTGTAGACATTTTTGATTGTCATGACTTGGAAGGTAGGATATGCTACCAGTATCTAGTGGAGAGAGGCTGGGTATAATGCTAAATATTTTATTATACACAGGATACTCCTCCCACAACCCCCACCAGAAATTCAAACCTCTTTGGAGAGGGTATACCATCAACCCTCTGGATGGCAGAAGTGCCACAGGTTTTGACTGGTGAACAAGAAATCATCCACAGGGTTACCAACAAAACTTACTAGGAAACTGCCTGTGAGAGTGCCAGGAACTTGCTACATGCTGCTAACACTCACTAGATAGTAAGCTTCACTTCCCCTTCCTCCCTGACCTGCAGGCTGAGTGCCAAAGAGCAGAAAGGAGAAAAGCATGCCAGAACCAGGAATAAAAGCCCCTTCTTCCTGCAGTGTCCCTCCAACAGCCCGTATTGATAAAACAACATTGTACCAGCTGGCAAAGGAAAAATGACTCAGGATACAGTTCTAGAATCACAAACCAGTGCAATGAAGGGTGCATTTGAAGGAGGAAGGCAATAATTGATAACTGGCACATGCTCTCCTTTCATTTCTCAAAAGAATTTAAAGTCGATACAACTTTTTAAAAAAAATAGTGCCCAGGAAAACTATAGATAGAATACGAAGACACATAGTTAACAAAATGGGACCACAAATTTTGACTCTACTTCTACATGATTAAATTTCTATATAATTATAATTACTTGTTGAGGTTTTTTGGTCATAATAAGAAATTAAAGTTCTTTTTGAAAAGTGGGATTGTGATTCTCAACCATGTATACAAAGATTTTTTTTAAAAAAGATGGCAAAAGAATATAGCACAGGTGTTAAGTCATAGTTCTCTAAATGGTTTATTATCATCTACATGTTTGTATTTTTCAAATCTTCTTACGTAGTATGTATTACCTTTTTTTTATTGTAACATAGTTGATTGCACATATCTACGTGGTACAGAGTTGAATATCAATATCTGTGTGCAATATGTGATGCTCAAATCAGAACAATTAGTATATTGAACATTATACAAAGCAATCATTTGTTGTGGTGCTTTATCAATTCCTCCCTTACCCTCCCTCCTCCTCCCCCTTGTATTATTTTTTTAAATTAAGGAAATTTGAAAAAAAAATGTTGAAGTATAACTGGTCACTAAATATCAATGCATGGGATTAAGGCTGTATAGCCTCTTATGTAACAGGATTCTGAATTCCTTTGAAAGACCGTACATTAGAAAGAAATCATTTCTGCAAAGTAAATCCTGAAGTTTTAGGTTATTTCCTAATAGCTGTGGATTTAGAGAGAATAAACCAAATGTTAATCCTTTCAAATGTTATGAACTGTACCAGCAAATTCATAGTGCTCTATTTAATGATTCAGGAGAATAGCTCTAAATGAAGATAAATAAATTAAAAATCTCTGAGAAATAAAAAAATCAGCCAGAGCAGGAGATCTGATCATGGTTGCTTCTCTGGTAAAATTTATAGACCCATGATGACCTGAAGGTAGAATCACATCACCTACTCACAAGCTCTCCATAGTGCCAACTTGTCAGCCCCATGTCCTATCTCCTATAGGCTCTTCATTGAAGAAAAAAATCACAAATAGCCATCATTATAGGAAACAATGCTTATCTCATTAAATTTCAAGGAATGAAAATTAAAACCATAAATATGCCATTTTTATGAACACCAGGATCAGAAGAATTTTAAACGTCTAAAATACTAATCATGGAAGAGAATGTGGAGCAACAGAAATGTATACTTTATTGTTATGGTAGGAATTCTTTATATTTATGGTTACGATCCTGTCTTGTTATAAGTAGTACAAATACAAGTATCTTCTCCCAATTTCTGACTTGCTTTTTCTTCATGGTACCTCATCATAAAAAGAAATACTTAATTTTAAGTTAGCCAAATTTATATATTTTTTCCGTTATGATAAACATAAAATCCTTCCCTTAAAAACAAAAAATCCTTTCCTACCCCAAAGTCATAAAGACATGCCCCTATAATGAAAACATTTAGAGTTTTGCCCAGCATGTTTAAGTGAAGGGGCAGGATATCACAGTGGTTAAGAGCATAGACACTGGAGCCAAACAACCTGGGTTCAAATATGGCCTTGCTCCTGTGACTCTGGGCAAAGTACCTGATATCTCTTTGCTTGCCTCAGTTTCCCATTTAAAAAATGAATATAATGACATGATTAAAGAAGTAAATGTAAATAAAGTGCTACAACAAAGTTAAGTATATAATAAGCACTAATAAGTGTTAACTGTTTTTATTAAGCCTTTAATTTGCCTAAAATTGATTTTTGTATAGGGTGTGAGGTAGAGATTCACTTCCTTTTTTCCCATATAACCACTGTCCCAGCAATATATAATGAATAGTTTATTATTCTTTTCCTACAAATGTACAACTGTCACTCTGACATATTAAGTTTCCATAAAGGTCTGTTTCTGTGCCTCTATTCTACTTGATTTGTCTATTTATCTCTGTGCTGCTACCATACTTACTGTCAAATTATAAATTATTGACATGACATCAGTAATTATTACACTACATAGTACAGACCAAGCATCTGTCCCCCTCACTTGTTCTTCAATTTTCCAGGATAGCTTGTCCTTTGCAAATTTTAATGTTTTCAAATTTCATTTTTAAAAACTGAGGTAATTCTGCAGGAAATTGCATGAATTTACATATCAATTTGTGAAGAACTGACATAATTATGATATTCAGTTACCCTACTTGTAAACATGGCCTTTTCGTTTATTTAAGACTTTTTATTTTTATTCAATAAAGTTTTATCTTTTCTGTAAAGGTTTATATATGTCTGTTTACACATACACCTGGATATCTTTTTTGTGGAATTGTAAAAGTTATCTTTTTTAAATATGTTTTTTGGTTTCTGGTTTACTTAAAATGCTATTCATTTTTAGTCATTACCTCACATCCAGTAACTATACTAAAATAATAATTTTTCCATAGACTCCTTGGAGTTTTCTACATAGACAATGCTATCTTTATAAATAATGACCACTTTGTTTCCTTTTTTCCAGTTCTTATACTTTTCATTTCTTTGCCTTGTGTCATTATACTGGCTAGAATTTCCAACTGAAAATATATTTTCAATAACATACAAATAATTTATATATTTATAATTTATAAATAATCATAATTTCCAATATAAAATAGAAGGAGTGATGGAGAACATCACTGTTATGGCTCTGATTTTTTTTTAAAAAAAGAATGCTTCTACAATTTCATCACTGAGTGTGAGGCTTGTTTGGTGGAGTTCAACAAGTTAAGAAAGTTTCCTTCTATTCCAAGTTTGCTTAGAACTTTTACCATGAATGGACATCGGTAAATTTTATTAAATGCTTGTTGTGAATCTGAGATGTTATACCATCCTTGCATTCCTGCTTAGTTATTAAAGTACATCATAACCAACTTGGATTTATCTTTTTAATAACCCATTGGTTAGTTTGCTAATATTTTGTTTGGGAATTCTGAATTTATAGTCATAAGTGAAATAAACCAGTAATTATCCTCTCTTATACTGTCCTCATTTGGATTGAGTACTAAGGATATACTAATCTCACAGAATGGGTTTTAATTTTTGTTTTGTTCCAGCTCTCTAAGTTTGTATACCACTCAAATTATCAATCCTTTACACTATCTGAGTCTGCTGTTTTCTTCTAGGAAGATCTCAGGTTGCTAATTTGATTTCTTTACTCAAGTTTTCGTTTTTTTAACTTCTTCTTTGGTCAATTTGATAAGTTATATTTTTCTAAGAACTCATTCATTTCATCTAAATTTTCAAATTCTGGACCATAAAGATGTTCACAAAATTCTCTTACCTCTTTAGTATCTGTGGCATCATTAGTATATACCATTTTTCTTTCCTAATATTGTTTTATTAGTGCTTTCACTTTTTTCCCCCCTTAATCTATCTTGTAAGGGGTTTATCAATTTAATAATTTTTTTTTAAAAAAGACACCTTACTTTGCATTTGTAGGGTTTACCTCATTAACTTCTGCTCTTGTCTTTATTATTTCCTTCTTTCTACTTTGCTTGAATTTATTCTAATTTTCTTTTTTTTTTTTAACTTCTTATATCACATGCTTATAGCACATTAGTTTTCAGCCTTTCTTCTTTTCTAATATATTCCTTTAAGGCTATAAATATTTCTTTGAGCTCTGCTTTAACAGTACTCTATAAGTTTTGACGCATAGTAGTTTCATTATAATTCAGCCTTAAGTACTTTTAAAATTTCATTATAATTTTTTCTTTGATCAAAGAGTTAAGAAAACTTTCATCCCTATACGTATGTATGATGGTGTGGAGAGAAGGGTACTGACTTCTAACTTCATTGCACTTCAGTCAGATAATGCAGTCTGTATAATATGGAAATTTATACACTTTTATGGTTTTAAGCAAGAGTGGCAAACTAAGACCTCCAGGCCAAATCCTCACATGTATTTTCAAATATTCACATGTATTTGCAAATAAAATTTTATTGGAGTATAGCCACACCAATGTGTTTGCATATTATCTATGGCTGCTTTCACAGTATAACAGCAAAGCTGAATAGTTGCAACAAAGACCATATAACCAAAAAGCCAAAAATATTTGCTATCTGGTCCATTATAGATTGCAGACCCTGGCCTAAAGCATGGTCAATTTTCACAAATGTTCAACATGTTCTCAGGGAAAAGACATATTTCCAACTGTTGGAAATGGGGGTTCTATACACATTCACCAAAAATCAAATTTGTTAATGTTGTTCCATCTTCTGTATGTTTACTTATTTTTGTCTGCTGAATCTAAGAATTACTAAAGCAGGTGTAAGGATATTGTGGGCACTCAAGTGGAGGGGGAGCGGGAAGGCACTCCCTGGCAATATGGCGCCCTTCCGGGTTCTTCTCCGCAGTAAAAGCCCGCCGGTGCCAAAACCTCAGCCAGTCACAGGTCAGGGCTCACTTCCTGCCCAGCCCCGTCCAATCAGCTACTGTCCCGTCCGCCCCCTATCCAAACCCAGAACGTAGCTCCCTATAAATATACGTGCAGTCCTTGAATAAAGTGGAACTTCTCTGGTGAACTGTCAGCCCGGGTCTCGTGTGCTTCCTTCGTCCGTGCGCCCTTTCATTGGTGCCGAAACCTGGGAAGGAGTTCACCCTGCACCAGGGGACTCCTTCCTTGGACCTCCTAGGACTCCTCAGCGACCCCCCGGAACTGACGCTCCACCCCCATCCATTTTCTCTGGTGCTGGCATCCTTTATCCACCACCGGCTCATCCATTAGGTAAGCCCCTTTTCTTTTTGTTGGGCTTGTAGGTTATTCAAACCTTCACCCTAATCAGATGCCCCCGGCTCTGGAGGCTGAGCCCCCATTCTTTTCTCTCTCTCTCTCTCTCTCTCTCTCCCCCCAACCTTCCTCCTTCCAGGTCCTGGACCTCCGTTGTTCGCCCAAAACCCTAGCGCTAGGTCCCTTCCGGCTCCAAGCATCTTTGCCTACGGGAAATGAGGGTCTAGGTGACGACCTACACCCCTTCCTTCCTGGGTTCATCCTTGAACCCATCCCCTGGGAACGGCACGACTCATTGGGGATGCCCTCTGAGTCCCGTTGTTCTCATCCAGCCGAAGGGCTCATTCCAATCCTCCTTTTAAACCTCTCTCTCTCTCTCTGATCCTTCTCAGAATGGGAGCTTCCGCCTCCTCCCTCCGGGGTGATTCACCCTTACAATGTCTCTTAAACAACCTCACCACCCTATCCCTGAAGCCTGACATTAAACCCAAACTCCTCACTAAATTTTGCACACAAGATTGGCCTTATTATCCCCTAGATAACCAAAATAAGTGGCCCCCTGAGGGCACACTCGATCTCGACATTCTCTGGGATCTCTTTAATTACTGCCAGCGCCTGAAAAAATGGAAAGAGATTCCATACGTTGAGGCTTTCTGCCTACTTGCTCAAAATCCCTCTTACTGCCTCACCTGTCCTCCTTCCCAGGTTCTCCTTGATTCCAAACCCCCTCCATCCTCGCTGCCTCCACTACCCCCTACTTCTGATAATTTTCACCCTGCAGACGAACCCCCTCCGTACAGGTCTCCTCCTCCTGTAACTCCCTCTGCTCCCCAACCCCCTCAGTTAACTCCGCGGCCATCTTCCGCTTCGCCTAGTCAGCCTGTTCTCCCTCCTGCCTCCTCCTCCCGTTTATTCCAGTCCCGCCTCGCCGCCATTTCCTGTCCCTCAACCCCCACAAGCAGCTTCGCCGCAATCTTCTCTCGCCCCATCATTTCCTCCGCCACGATCAGGAAACATATCCTTCTTTATCATACCCTGTAAACCCTGTTGTATGGGACACCACTAAACCCTCCTCCACACATTGTACACCTATTACAATACGGCTAAAAGATCCCTCCAAATATATACATCAGTCTCAGTACCCCCTCAGCACCACAGCACTTCACGGACTCCAACCCATTGTCGAAGATCTCTTAAAAAAGATACCTCCACCCTACCCACTCACCATTCAACACCCCCATCCTGGCAGTAAAAAAACCAAACGGGTCTTACCAACTAGTCCAAGACCTCTGCTTAATTAATGCTGCTGTTGTTCCTATCCATCCTTTAACGCCCAATCCCTATGCTCTTTTATCCCAGATTTCGGCTTCTACAACTCATTATTCAGTCCTAGACTTAAAAGATGCATTCTTTTCCATTCCACTGGACCCCACCTCCCAGGACATATTTGCCTTTACCTGGACTGACCCCAATACACGACATTCTGAACAACTCACATGGACTGTCCTCCCCCAGGGATTCTGGGATAGCCTCCACCTTTTTGGTCAGATGCTGGCCCAAGACCTTAAACATTTTCACTCTTCCCACCCACAATCAACTCTTCTACAATACGTAAATGACCTTTTGCTCTGTAGTTCCTCTCGGGAACAATCGCAGGCTGACACTGCTTCCCTTCTTATTTTCCTGGCAGACAGAGGATATCGCATTTCACCTTCTAAAGCCCAAATATCCCTCACAGAAGTCACTTATCTAGGATTTGAATTATCCCCTTCTCGCACTGAAGTCACTTATCTAGGATTTGAATTATCACCTTCTCAAAAGGCCATCACCCTTAATAGGAAAAATCTTTTAGAATCCCTACCCACTCCAAAAACTAAAGCAGAAATTCTATCCTTCTTAGGCCTGGTGGGATACTTTAGAGCATGAATCCCAAATTACTCTTTATTGGCCCGCCCACTATATGCCCTTGCAAAAGGAGACCAAAATGAACCCCTATCATCTTCACCAGATAAGCCATTCCAAAAACTCCGCCAGGCTCTAGTCGTGGCCCCTGCTTTCCACCTGCCTGACCTCACTAAACCCTTCTCCCTTTACGTACATGAAAGGGACGGACAAGCCCTGGGTGTGCTAGGACAAACATATGGCCCCTCCTTCGCCCCAGTAGCATACCTGTCCAAACAACTAGATCCTACTGTCCGGGGCTGGGCTCCCTGCCTTCGTGCCCTGGCTGCTGGACGTCTACTACAGAAGGAGGCTTATAAATTGACATTTGGTGCACCCTTAACCATACTCTCAACTCACCATCTAAAGGACTTCCTCACCTACAAAGCTCTACACTCCCTTTCCCCATCTAGGCTTTTAGACTTGCTGTCCTCCTTCCTAGAAAATCCTGATATTACCTTTCTTCCATGCTCGCCTCTAAACCCTGCTACCCTTTTTCCCTATTCCCTATCTGCCCAACACCCCAATTCATAACTGTTTAGAAGCCCTTCAAAATTTCATTCCTTGTCACTCCTCCATCTCTGAGGGCCCTCTGCCTGAGGCTGATTACACCTGGTTCACGATGGGTCCTCGTTCAGGAGTGGGTTTGAACATTGTGCAGGCTATGCTGTGGTTTCTTTAAACTCAATTATAGAAGCTCAGCCATGGGCCGGCCCAGTGGCGCACTGCTACAGTGCACCGCTTGGGAGCGCGGTGGCGCTCCCGCCGAGGGTTCGGATCCCACATACAGACCAGTTCCCGCTCACTGGCTGAGCGAGGTGTGGGCGCAACACCGAGGATTGTGATCCCGTTGCCGGTCCCGGTCCAGTACGGGCGCGACACTGAGGGTCGCGATCCGTTGCCGGACACGAAAAAAAAGACAAAAAGGAAAAAAAAAAAAAGAAGCTCAGCCATTACCATCCAGTACTACTAACCAACAAGCTGAACTCATTGCGGCCACTCAGGCCTGTATACTGGTAGAAGGAAAATCCCTTAACCTATACACAGATTCCAAATACGTTTTCCACATACTTATATCCCATGCAGCAATTTGGAAGGAAAGAGGATTGTTCAACACCAAAGGCAATGCTATAACCAATTCTGCCTTAATAGACAAACTCCTTGAAGCCTCTCGGCTACCCAAGCAGTTAAGAGTCTCCCATTGCAAAGCACATAAAAAGGACACCTCACCCATAACACAGGGAAATACTAAAGCAGACCAGACAGCCCGAATGGCTGCTGCTGCAGGGCCTCTCACTCCAGACGTCACACTCTTCCCCCTCCTGCCAGGTACTTCAGACAATCCCGCTTCAACACCAGATGATAAATCTTCTCTTTTCCACCTTCTCCATGATTTATTCCACTCAAACCCTCGAAGTTTAACGCTCTTTCTCCAAACCTTTTTTCCTCTAACTCCAGCCGATAAAACTCTCTTACAAAAAATCTTTCACAACTGCTCCATCTGTCAGCGCACCAACCCTAATACACCCTTAAAGGCCAAACCATATCCCTCACATCAAGCTAGGGGTAATATCCCTGCCGCAGACTGGCAAATTGACTTCACGCACATGCTTCCTGTTACGCGCCAGCAATATCTCCTAGTGATGGTAGATACCTTTTCCGTGTGGATAGAGGCCTTCCCCACTACTAACAAGAAAGCCACCGCTGTGGCTTCCATACTCCTCTCCCAGATTATCCCAAGATTCAGAATGCCCTCTTCCATACAAACAGACAATGGCCCAGAGTTCACCGCTCAAATAATACAAAATTTATCTCAGGCCCTCTCCCTCCCTTGGCACTTACACTGTCCTTACCGGCCCCAGGCCTCAGGAATAGTTGAGCATGCCAACAGGGCTCTAAAAGACATCCTTACTAAACTTTCTCTAGAACTTCACCTCGACTGGACTCGCCTTTTACCCCTAGCCTTGTTTAAACTCAGAGTCCTCCCAAGAAAACCTTCAAACCTCTCTCCTTTTGAAATTATGTATGGGAGATCCCCTTTACCTCCAGGAATCATCCCTAAACAAAAAAACCATACCCTCCAACCTAGCTATCCCATTACTTTCCCATCTTCGAGCTGAACTCTGGAAACACCAGGATTGGCTATTGCCTAATCCTACCTCCTCCCAAAACACCCCCACAGTACACCCTGGGGATTTAGTATTCTACACTTCCCCAGAACCACAAGGTCCTTTAACTCCTAAGTGGGAAGGCCCTTGCCCAGTCATTCTTTGCACTCCCACAGCTGCCAAGCTTTCCCTACCAAACAACCAAGTAACTCCATGGATCCACGTTTCTAGGTTAAAACCCTGCTTCCCGGCTTCACCAGTGGATTCTGCAGAACCTACGGGTACCCTGCAAGTTCAAGATATACCCTTAACTTATACAGGGGAACAAGGTAAAACCACCAAACTACTCCCTTCCACGGCAGACTGTTCTCCAGCTGGATGCCAAAGTCTCGTTACCATCCACCTTACAGGGAGTAAACTAATCCCTCAAGCCTCCTACCCATATCTATGTTTTCTTTTTGATCAAACCAAAGATTATTGCCACTGGTTGCCGGAAACCTATGGGGGGTGCCCATACTGGTCGTGTCGGTATCATGATCCAAAGGTGCCCCCAAAAAACCAAATCTTTCGGCGGGTTGGGAGCAGGCAGGTTGGGTACACATTCCAATTATTCATTAATGACCGACCCCTGGAATTCCAGGTGGGCTGCGGTAGTTGTTGGATATTTCTACTGCGATGTCGTGGTTGGTTCCCTCCCTTGCGGACAATTTGAAATCTCCCGCACATATGTCCCCATAAAAAATCACGATTCCTTATCTGTTGTACATACTCACATTTCTCAACAAGAAACCCTTTCTTCAGAGATAAACGCTGCCAACCAGCCCTCTCCCATCTACACTTGGCAACAAATTATTTCTGAAACTGTTATCTTCCTTAACCAGACTTTCTTCAACTCTACCCGTCCTAACAATTGCTTCCTTTGCGCATCTTTGCTGCGCCCACTTCTGGCTGCTGTCCCTGTAAACATTACCTCACTCCCTTCCAACTCTTCCTCTACACCCCTCAGCCTTCCCGATGTTCCTCTATGGGACCCCGATAACACCCCCAACCACACTCTAGTGTCTAATCACTGTTTTCTAGGATCATCCACCCCCTCACCCCATTCTTCATTCCGTTGCACTAAAAATTCCACCATCACAACGTCCCCACCGGGCACTTTTTTTTGGTGTAACGGAACCCTTTCCACTTTTATCTTTCCTAATACCTCCGTCCCTTGCTACATAGTCACTGTCGTTCCCCAACTAACTTTCTATTCCCATGCAGAGCTTTTTCACCTTTTCCATCCACCCCCAAGACAGCGTCGAGCCGCCTTTCTCCCAGTCCTAGTGGGACTGTCCTTAACAACATCAATTGTTGCAACTGGCCTGTCGGGCAGGGCCTTGGGACACACTCTATGGGTGGTAAAAGATGTTAATAACAAACTACAAAAGGCCCTCACCTCCACAGCTGAATCTCTATCTGACTTTCAAAGACAAATCATCTCCCTAGCTAAAGTTACCTTACAAAACCGCCGCGCATTAGACCTCCTCACGGCAGAAAAGGGCGGCACTTGCATCTTCCTCCGGGAAGAATGTTGCTATTATATCATTGAATCAGGACTAGTAGAAACCAATATTGTCAAACTCACCAACCTAGCCTCAGACCTTAGAGCCAACCGCCCTGATCCTTTCTCCTCTTTTTTCCAAGGCTCACTTCTCACCTGGGTATGGCCAATATTAGGATCTCTCGCTGTTATATTTATAGCCTGTCTTTTTCTGCCCTGCATTATAAAATTCATTCAAAATCAACTTGGAAGAATTTCTAACCAAACTTTTAACCCACTTTTACTTAGAAATTACCAGCTCCTGGCCACCGAGGATCTTACCCGCTCTTCATCAGATTGGCTAACCCACTGTTAAATGGATCTACATCACCAATGGTCCCTGTTCCTGGAAGTTTTGGCCGCGGACGCCTGGATGCTCTCCCCTACAACCTCCTACACACACTGGACTCAGCAAATAACTGACCTGTGGCTTCAGGGAACTTTTCTAGAGTTTTCCCTCTTTGAAATCAATGTATATTCTGCTTTTCTCTGGGGTCTAATGGTGGGCCTCTTTTCTCCTCCCAATTCCTCTTCCCCCACTACGCCCCTGTTCAGCAGGAAGCAGCTCGGAGATTACGACAACCCATTCCCACAACAGAGGAAAAAGGGAGGAATGTAAGGATATTGTGGGCACTCAAGCGGAGGGGGAGGGGGAAGGCACTCCCTGGCAATATGGCGCCCTTCCGGGTTCTTCTCCGCAGTAAAAGCCCGCCGGCGCCAAAACCTCAGCCAGTCACAGGTCAGGGCTCACTTCCTGCCCAGCCCTGTCCAATCAGCTACCGTCCCGTCCACCCCCTATCCAAACCCGGAACGCAGCTCCCTATAAATATACGCGCAGTCCTTGAATAAAGTGGAACTTCTCTGGTGAACTGTCAGCCCGGGTCTCGCGTGCTTCCTTCGTCCGTGCGCCCTTTCAGTAGGTATGTTAAAATTTCCTACTATGATGACAAATGTGTCAAAAAATTTTTGTAGTTCAGCTTTTTCTTTACAATTTGAAGTTAGGCTATGCTATGGGTCAAGTTTGTCCCCGAAATGTCCACATGTTAGAAACCTGATCTTCATTGTAACAGTGTTAAGAGGGTGGGAAATCTTTTTACAGTAATTGAAAGGTGGGACCTTTTTTAGGTGATTAGATTGTGAGAACTGTACCACTGTGAATGAATTAATCCCTTGATGGTTTAATGGGCAGAAATGGGCTTTAAAAGGAGAGCAAGTAAGGAGGTTATCTCTCTCTTGTTCAGCCCATTTGCCATGTGGTATCCTGCATTACCATGGAGAGTTTCCACAAAGAACAAGGCCTTCACCAGATTTGTGCCCCTGACCTTGGACTTCCCAGCTGCCAAACTGTAAGAAATACATTTCATTTCTTCATAAACTACCCAGTTTCAGGTGCTCTATTATAAGCAACAGAAACAGAATAATACAGGCTATTAGGTTCACACAAACTTAGAATTATTACAGCTTCTTAGTAAAATCAACATTTTATCATTATATTGTGCCCCTTTTAGAAGTTAATATTTTTCCTTAAAATATATGTAGTTTGATAATATCATCACTATACAAGAAATATTTCAGTATTTGCCTGTTTTTTCCACTGTTAACTCCATCCCACTTACAATAAAGTGTAGTACAGTATTCAATGAATGCTTTCTTCACTGCTCAACCTGATGCCATTAGCCATATTGAATTTTTAAACATTTTCCAGTTTAAACACACTGTTGTAGAAGTTACTTTAGGATAGTCTGTTCTAACAGGAAAATTCCTTTAGAACAAGAATTTAATAAGTCAGTTTACTTGGGTGGTGATGAAATCAAAGATATTTAAATATGGCAATGTTTGTGTTAAAATAATTAACGAGGTAACTGGTCTAGTGTGAATACAATTTGGGAACTATTTAAAAAACATGAGATGTTTTGGGCCGGCCCAGTGGCGCACTGGAGAAGTGCGCCGGTTGGGAGTGTGGCGGCGCTCCCACCGAGGGTTCTGATCCCATGTGGAGACCGGTTCCCGCTCACTGGCTGAGCGCGGTGCGGGCGCAACACCGAGAGTTGCGATCCCGTTGCCGGTCAGTAAAAAAAAAAAAAAAACATGAGATGTTTTACTTTAACAGTGTTCTATTTTAATCACAGCAACTCACTTTCTAGTCATACATCTTGCATCATGAGTTAAACCAAATTATACTGCAATCCTATTTAATTTGTCCCCAAGCACTTCTTTCCATATTCTAAAGAAATGTCACAAAGCCAAAATATCACATATTATTTTAAATAATATTACTCAGCAATTTCAACCAAAAACTCTTAGTTTACAATAATATAAGGCCTCATCTGTGAACTACAAGTTCAATGGGTCCATTTCTGATCAATGAGTTCTGCTAAATATAATGTCTCCATTTATTTACTCAAATATTGGAATACCTAGTATGTACCAGGCCCTGTACCAACTACTAGAAATGGTACAAAGCAGTATGTAATTTCCAAAACCAGCAGGTACTCCAACCTCTTCTCCAGTCCTAACACACTCTTAGGATCCACTTTCTCATGAAATAAGAAGACAATGTATTTATTTGCTTTTTTTTTCTTCTTACTACTGTATTATATTTTTAAAGTTCTGTCCTGTGATTTGAATAATTGATATTCAGAATGATCCAGAAAAACCTATGCCACTTTATGTTATATTTTATAATTTTGCAGAGGTGCACATAAATAAATGGCAAGAACAGTGAGGCTTGTGCTTCAGAACCAGTTGTTAGGGAAAAAAACCAAGCCAACTTACTAGCCAATATCCATAGCTCAATATTGCTTTGTTTTTCTAGTTGTCACATGTGCATCTAACATTGTGAACAGTAGTAAACTGTGAGGAAAAAATGCTAGTGGATATTGACAAAGTGATTCTACATTTTATATGCAAATTTAAAGGATTAATAATAGACACAGCAATAGCCAAGAATAAGTTGGAGAACTTATACTACTAGACATATTGAAATTTAGGATAAAGCAACAATAAATAAGAAAGTATGCTACTAGAGCAAAGATAGACAACAGAACAATAGAACTTCACTGCCCAATATAGCAGCCACCAGACACATGAGACTACCGAACACATGAAATGCAGCTAGTGCAATTCAGAAACTGAATTTTTAATTTAAATTTTAATTAACTTAAATTCAAGAAATGATAATTGATTCAGTAATTAGAAAACTTTTAAGTATGATTTGGACCAACTTAGGTATGTGAATTTTATGAGATCTAAATACAAATCAAGCATTTGTGATGAAAATTTTGAGTCTGAACTGAGATGTGCCATTAATATTAAATATATGTCTGATTTCAAAGACATAGTATAAAAAATGTAAAATATCTCATAAATAATTTCATATTGATCACATGGCAAGATGATATTTTTTACATGTTGGGTTAAATAAAATATATTATTAAAATAAATCTCATCAGTTTCAGTTTACTTTTTTAAATGTAGCTACTAGAAAATTTAAAATTATACATATGGCTCACAGTTGTGACTTGTGTTATATTTCTATTGGACAGCCCAGGTATAATGAGTCCAGAAAGAGTCCCACATATACACACCTGATTTATAAGAAAGGTTATATTGCAAGTGTGGCGGGGGAAGGGTGGTCTTTTCAATAAATGGCACTGAGTAAGCTAAATATCTACATGGAGAAAAAAATGAATCTTGAGCCATCACATAATAAATAAAAATCAATTCCAGATAGATTGTATCTCTAAATGTGAAAGTCAAAACAAAGCTGTTAGAAGAAAACAGAGTATCTTCACTACCTTGAGCTAGGCCAATATTTCTAAATAGGATACAAAAAGTATTAATCATTTTTAAAAATTGATAAGTTGGACTACACTAAAATTAAGAACTTCCATTCATCAAAAAACGTTAAGAGAGTGAAAAGGGAAGCCAGAGTGGGGAGAAAAGGCATAGAGCAGGGAAAGTTCAAGAAAGAGAGGGGAACTATGAAAGATGTACATGCAGAAAGAACACATCCAGCATATATACACTAATGCATCAACATTGGACCACTGTTTTCCTGTTAATATGTTCCACTTAAGCAAAATTTCAAGTAACTAAAGTTTAAACATTCAAGAAACAAAATCCTGGATAAAGCCCTCCTACCTCCTCTTGCAACATCAGCAGGTAACAGTGGCAGCCCCAATGATACCAGATAAACTTTGCATATCAAAATAACACCGCAAAGGCTCTGAAAATTAAGCCGTCATTACAGAATTACCACAAAAATTCCTTGAACTGTTTAGTTAGCCAATTTTGATTCTTTTGAGAAATATTTGTATATATATTCCTTGTTTTAAAGATAATGTTCACAAATTCAACCTTACATACACACATGGTCACCGTGAGAGTCAGTATGTAAGAAGTATGATATCCTCAAACGAAAAGTATCCTCGGGAAATGTTATCCTCCAATTAAAATTGATAAATATTTTAAAGCATTATTGTGACTTTCAGTCCAGACAAGCTAGGCTAGACTGGTTTCTCCCTGGCTCCTCTCCTCTAGGTACAAATATAAACCCGTGAAATCATGCAAGAGACAACAAAAAACTCTGAAGGGCAGGAAGAGGAAGGTGAACCAGTTTGGGATCCCAGGACTAGAGGATCAACCCAGAAGCAGGGCATCTTTCATGTCCTGCACTCCACAGAAGAAGGAGAACCAGTCCTGGCATGTCCTGGCCTCCAATTTAGCACACAAGGCAGTCCAGGTAGGCTCATTCCTTCCCAGGATTGAACGGAAACCCCTCCAACACCACCAGGTGAACCCAACACCAAAAGCAAAGGGGTATGATTGGAAACCCTGCTAACAAGAAGCATTTGGGGGAAGCAATCTTCCTCACAAGATCTGAGACTTGCCTGCCCCACTGAGGAAGACAAGGGGTGTGGCGGGAGGGCAGATGTCACCAGCAAGGGGAATTCCTCTGAAAGTGTCCAGCCTTGGGAGTATCTTTGGTCTCAAAGGCCTGAGACTACCCTCTTTACCCAGAGACATAAAATGGCCCATCCTGGATAAAGCCTTCCCACCTCCTCTAGCAGCATAAACAGGTAACAGTGGCAGCCCCAATGATACCAGATAAACTTCACATATCAAAATAACACCGTAAAGGCTCTGAGAATTAAGCCGTCATTACAGAATAACAACAAAAATTCCTTGAACTGTTTAAGTCAAGTAAACAGATATGATGTGGGGGGGACGGGAGGAGGGAAGAGGAACAGGTAAAGGGGCATGAAAATCAACTACAATGTATATTGAGGAGTAAAATAAAATAAAATAAAATATTTTTTTAAAAAAAGAATTAGGCCATCATTAGAATCAGCCCACAAAAGGTGGAAGTATGTCATCCTAAACCTAAACAGGATGACTGCCTGTGATGAGTCATATATATGAGGGTATTTCAAAAAGTTCATGACAAGATTCATATTATCTTTTAATTCTATTTTCCCACAAATTTTTTGACATGCCTTTGCATAAACAAATGTATAGAGAGAGTGGGAAAGAGTCATACATAGACAGTCATATATAATCATATATAGCAAGAGAAAGGAAAAGTAATAAAATGTCAGACTTGAGCTCTAACATGTTAATAATTACCTTAAATGTAAATGGCCTAAATACGTAATCAAAAGACTGATTGACAGTATGCATGCAAAAAACATGACCCAACTACATGCTGTCTACAACAAACTTGGTCCAAATTCAACAATGTTAAGTAAGCTGAAAGTAAATGGATGGAAAAAGCTGTACTATGCAAATATTAATTTAAAAAAAGCAGGAGTGGCTACTTCAATATCCAATTAAGCAGACTTCAGAGCAAAGAAAATTACAAGGGACAAAGAAGGATATCACATAACAATAAAAAGATCAATCTGCTAGGAAAACACAATGATCCTAAATCTGTATGCACCAAATAACAGAGCATCAAAATACATGAAGCAAAATCTGACAGACTTGAAAGGAGAAATAGACAGGTTCACAGTTATAGCTGGGGACTTCAATATCTCCCTCTCAACAACTGATAGAACTGCTAGAAAGAAAATCAACAAAGATATAGAAGATTTGAACAACAAAATTAACAAACATAATGTAATTGATATAAATAGAACACCCTGCCCAAGAATACATTTTTTCCCAAGCATTCATGGGAAATTCACCAAAAAAGACCATAACCAGGACCCTAAAACAAATCTCAACAAATTTTAACAATATTGGAAACAGAAAACCAATAGAGAATATCAATTAAAGAAAAGGCTGGTTCTTTGAAAAAAAACATTAAAATTTATTAACTTCTATCTAGGAAGACTGGCAAAAACAAAGAAAGAAGACACAAATCACCAATATGAGGAATAAAATCAGGAATATGACTACAAATCCTGCAGTCATTAAAAGATTAATAAGAGAATACTATGAACAACTTTAAAGTCATTAATTAAATAATTCAGAAGAAATGAACAATTCCTCAAAAAACCACTCAACCAAGTTGAACAGATAATCTTAATACACCTAAAAACATTAAAGAAATTGAATTTGTAATTTAAAAGCTGTGAAAAAAGATATCTCCAGGCCTAGATGGTTTCACTGGAGAATTTTGTCAAATATTTAAAGAAAAATAAATACCAAGTTTCTATAATCTGTCAATCTCTACTAGGACAAAGAAGAAGAGGGCACATTTCCGAACTCATTTTATGAGGCCAATATTACTGTTTCGTTTATGTTCACATTAAACTCTGTATATGAATGTTCATACAAGCTTTATTCATTATAGCCAAAAACGCAAATCAGCCCATGTGTCTTTCAACAGATGAAAGATTAAACAAAATTACTACTCAACAGTGAAAAGGAATGAATGACTGATACATGCAACAACTTGGTTGAATCTCCAGGATATTATGCTGAATGGAAAAAAAAAAGTCCCAAAAGGTTATATATTGCATGATTCCACATATACAACATTTTTGAAATGAAAGAATTATGGAAATGGAGAACAGTTTAGTGGTATGTGGCAGGAAGGAGGCGACTATGGTTCTAAAAGGGCAATAAGAGGGATACTTTTAGTGATGGAAATGTTCTGTACCTTTTCTGTGATTGGTAGATGCACAAACCTACAAAAATGATAAAATTGTATAGATCTAAATAAACACACACATATAAATGAGTACAAGCAAAATTGAGGAAATCCGGTAAGATGGGTAGTATCAATGTCAATATCCTGACTGATATTGTACTACAGTTTTGCAAGATGTTACCGTAGGTGAAAACTAGGGAAAAGATAAATGGGATCTCTATTATTTTTCATAACTACATCTGAATTCACAGTTATCTCAATAAAAATGTCAATTTAATAGGAAATAATAATTGCTATCTAAGTTCATTGCCTTACAGACAGTATAAGAGTAAAGAAAGAGACTTGTGCAGATCATGTTTTATCTAGGGCTAAAGTCAGTTAACACTAACTTTTTTGGAGAGAAAATTCCAAAAACAACATGAATTCTAAGGAAGCACTCAGCTCAGCATCCAGGTCACCATGTCCTATAACGGATCATCAATAAGCAAAGCCAAATCCAAATACATATAGAGTAAATAACTCACACACACACACACACACACACACACACACACACACACAAGGCCAAGGCGGTTATAGAGTATAACAAGGGAAAAAGACAGAAGTAGACCAGAAATATACCTCAAAGCAAATACATAAGTAATTACAGAGTCATAGTCCCTTAATGCATGCAGATAGTAGTCCCTTAGTGCATGCATGCACTTCTGAGATCTTTCCAAAAATAATGAGAATGCTCTGTGAGGTCTACTTAATTACAACAATAATTACTGGCATCCATTATTGCAATAGTAATATGGTTCCCTATCTAAGACTGGTTGCTTTCTGTAGGCTGTAGATAAAACAAAAAGTTAAGTTTATTAAGAACTATATATTATATTAAGAGTAGGGCCCAAATGCCTGGTACAAACTTGACACATAATATTTATTAAAGAATAGAAGAGAGGGAGGTAATAATTCATGAATGAATTAATAAAAGTTGATGGACCATTATCACATAAAAAGACACATTTACAGAAATTTTCACCTGGTCTCAGAGGGTTCTTGAAGCCCCTAAAGCCCATATTTTATGAAACCTTGGTTTAGATTCTTTTTAGGAGCGTACTCTAGTGAAGCAGGTCATTTGTCTCTTTAAAGCAGGAGGTTAGATAAGACAATTTCTCAAAGCTCTTTATAAAGCTATTATTTAATGACTCACACCTTGGTCAAATCCTCAGATGGGACTACTTTTTCACTTTCAAATGCAACAGAATTTTTACTGAATATTTTGTTTATCTAACAGGACCCTCAAGCATATTTACCATCTGGGACAGGTCTGAAATATAAGGAGGAAGCTAGAATAAGCTGGAATCTTTTTGTGTATCATTAGTAAAGTCACACTTAAATAGAAAACATGAGGCATGACAGCCTCGGGAAAAACAGGTAAATGCCATGATGCTGCTCTATGCCATCCAGGTTAGAAAGTATGTTCAATTTAGCTCTGCTTCAGCAAAAATACTTCTCAAAGCAAACACAGTTAGCCCTCTGGGGGGAAAAAATTAATCTATAAAACCATTAAAAATGTATGGAGAAAACCAATTTGCTACATAATATATTATGAGATGTCCAAAAGAACATAAACTTTTTCAGGTCTCCCAATGCAATTTTCATTGACTGCCCGCATAAAAGCCACTCTCCTGCGAACAGACCTCTGACTTGGATTCCCTGAGATGCAGTATAGCTTTGGGGGCATACATGAAAGTGAATTACTAGTAGGGATTAAACCTCTTTATTGAAACCATTGAAACTGGCTGAAATTGCTTGGTTATGATCGACACCATAAAATATTCAGCATGAATAAATAGATGCAACATTCCTTAATAAAGTCTTAAAAACAGCCTACTGAATGTTAAATAAGTTATCTCCTATCTGGAAAACAGTAGGATTAAATATTCAAACTCCTTTCCACACAACTTTTTAGGAATGTCATCCATTCTGTTAAAACAAAATAAGTCTGATTTTTTTTTCAACTGAATGGAAGAGTCATTAAAAATAAGTGAAAATATATTTAACCCACAAGAACTTTACAAAACAGAAGTGGGTCATTGTCTTAGCAGTGGGTTCCTAAATCTACAGCCCTTGTTTCCAATCTCTCTTTTAAGCCTTATGATATTACTTCAGTATTGAAGAGGAGACAATAAAGTAATTAATGGAGTTAAAGATGAATTCCTTAAGGCAGAGGCTATGTATCATAACCAAATGTTAATAGCACTGGGCTGTGTGTAGAGAATCACTCAATTTCAGGGATGGCAAGGGTGTAATGCTCATCTAGACACAGCCAATGCTTAGACTACATCTACAACAATTCCAGTAAGAGGTCTTTCATTCTCTATTCAACACTGCCAGGGTCTTGGACAGGTTGCTCCTCTGAGGCTGCCCACTCCATCCTCACAGCTCTGACTGTTAGAAAGTTCTCTTTTAAAATGAGTACAAATCTGTCTCTCTGTAATTTCCACCTACTTGTTCTAATTCTATCCCTTGGGACCACAAAGAAAAAGCCTAATCCTTCTTCCATCTTCCACATGTCAGCCCTTCCTTCAAATATTTGAAGATAGTTATCAAGTCTCTCATGATCGTTATGGTAGGCTGAATAAGAGCCCCCAAAGATGTATACGTCCTAATCTCTAGAACTCTATATTATCTCACATAGCAAAGGGGCTTTTTATATGTAATTAAATTAAGGACCTTTAGATAGGAGATTACCTTGGATTGTCCTTGTGAGCCCAATATAATCACAAGGGTCCTTAAAAGAGGAAGGTAGGAGGGTCAGAGTGAGAGAAGATGTGATAATGGAAGCAGAGGCTAGAGTGATGAGCTTTGAAGATAGAGGAAGGGGCCATGAAGCAAGGAATGCAGGCAGGCTCTAGAAGCTAAAAAAAAAAAAAAGGCAAGAAAATGGATGCTTCCCTAAAGCCTCCAGAAAAAACGTAGCATTGCACACCCATTTAGACTTCTGTTCCCCACAACTGTAAGATAATAAATCTCTGTTCCATGCCACTAAAGTTGTGGGTATTTGTTATAGAAGCAATAGACAACTAATACAATCATTCACTTTTCAAACTAAAAGATTTCTTCAACCATTCTTCAAATGACAATCTCAAGTCTTGTCCTTGGGATATTCCCGATCTTTCTTTTTTCCAAAACTCCATGCTTTCCCTTCCTTCTAACCCTGCACCCTACCCCAAGGTCCAAAATAGCTTCCTAGACCTTTTCTCCAGCAATAATATCTAAAGTGCTATCAATTTGGTTCACATGCCTTTACCAAGCATATTCTCAGAGTAAATAAGTATTAAAGTGAAATGAAACAACTGTTCAGAATTCTCAACAAATCTGATATTTTAAAAGATTGAAAGGTCTTATTTCTCCACTCCTCCCAAACTAAGTAATAATATAATTTAACCGTTAGCTTCCTCAAGTTTCTCCCATCTATAAGCATTTAAGAGTACAGAATGTACATTAGATAGTTGACTTCACAATTGAGACTTTCAGTCATATGACTCCTTGATTAATAAAACCAATGAGGAAATTGAAAATAAAAGTAAAAGTTCCCTATATTACGTATATGATTTAAGTTTCCTAAACATGGGCCCACTAAATGCTACACTTACTTTTTATCATGCAAAATGTAGAATTTATTACAAAAATCAATTGAAGTACAGCATTAAGTAAGCCAAATGTTTATACAAAATATTTAAATGATTATATAATAACTTTATCTGCCAACATTAATTTCTTCCAGCAAAATGATGATGCAGCAGAAAAAATAAGTGTTTGACAAATGCACCATAATATACATGGTTCCTGTAGTATAATTCACTTTAAAATCGTAAAGTGTTTTCTATAATACTTCTGTTTATGAATGCTAAAGCTTAGTGCACTGATCGTTATATTTCAGAATTTTATTAGATATAAAATAATTCAATATAATACTCTCTCATTAAGCTTCTATGCATACATGCAAACAGGTCTTTATATACTCTAATCAAATATATGCTTACTGAGGGCCAATGAGCATAAGCCTTACATTAAAGACAGTAGGAAATTCAAATGTGTGTAAGACATCATCCCTAATCTCAATTTGCTTTCAATTTCATATAAAAGGATGGCATATTTATAAATAAAAAGAAGAAAGAAGGAATAATACAAGGCAATATAACAAATGAGTAGCACAGACAGTTAAGTCTTCTGAAAGAGGTCAAAAGAGAGACTGCTCTGTGAAATAGAATGGTTAAAGAAGCTGAAGGTGGGACTTGACTTGGGTAAGACTTAGAAAGAAACAGAAAAGATGAGCACACCAGACTAATGAAATAGCACAAATAAAGGCAGGAAGGCAAATGACACGTTCAGAGAAGAGTAAGCAACCAAATTACACACTGTGGAGAATTTTAAGAAGGGAAGTAGAGAAAGATGACAGGAAAAGTGAGTTGGGGACAAATTACAGAGCCTAACTTATCAATCATCACAGTGCATTACATGTACCAGACACTCAAACTTTTTAGATAAATTATAAAGATCATGAATGCTAGACAAGTAAGTTTATGTTTTCTCTGATAAATAATAGGGAACCCCTGAGCTTTCTGGATAAGAAAACAACTACCATAAAACTGAACTAGCAGTAGAATACAAGGTAAAGGAGAAAAACAAAAGATTGAGACCAAGTTTGTACCTCAAACCAAACAGGTTTGAGGTACAAAAATACCCAGACAAGGAAGTGAATATAAAAATGAAAATAAATGGATGGGGATATTTAAAAAGCATTAGTTTTTTCTTTTTTTCCAGGAGGATGGTTTAAGAAATATATTAGTCTAGATTATTTGAGTCTGGGTGACAAAGAAAATACATTTGGAAAATATTTATTGAGTAACCACTATGCCAGTCATTGAGTTAGGTGATAGGGATAAAATAATGATAAAGACAATGAACTACCTCAGTGAGGCTGACAGACTAATAGAACACAGGTAAGTAACTATCAGTTATAGGAAAGCACATAGGAAAAGTACGTGGCCCAATACTGAGATCTTCATGAAAAGATCTGATTTGATTTTAGGAAGGAAATCAAATGAGAGGGGGTGGGGGAGCAGAAAGCAGAAGAGTGAAAGTATACATACACATTAAGTTCCTTTCTTAAATTACTCAATAAATATAAGAGATCCAAATTAAACTATCAGAAATCAATAAATGCAGTTCCCAATTTTAGACCTGGCTGTGCTCCAAAGATCCACTTCCATAATAATTTGATTGTTTGAAACCAAAAATTTTCATTTTGATGAAATATACTATAAGGTGAAACAGCATTCTCAAAAAATCACCAATCTACAAAGGGAAACCAGGGAATTTTAAGGGTGATAGAAATATTCTGTATTTTGATTATGATGGTGATTATACAACTCTATACAATCATCAAAACCAATAGAATCATACACCCAAAATGAGTGAGTTTTACCATATGTAAATTATACCTCAATAACTCTGACATTTTTAAAAAAGATCACTAATGACTTACTAATTACTAAATTCAATGACAACCAAAGATGATTCCATAGTTACTTAATGTCATATTAGAAACAAAATACGTGCCAATATCACCTTTACTAACTATTTATAGTACTCTACTTATAACTACTCCCCCAGCAATATATACTTTCTTAATAAATATGTAATTTTATAATTCTTATTAGAATGGAATGCCAAGCATTTCATCCTGAATTCGAGAAACAAGTCTTAAAGTTCAGGCTCACGATCTAACCTGAAGTCCGAATTTATATCCTATAATCATGTTAACCAAACCTATCTAAAAATCTAAATCGTATTCCTCCTTGAACCAGCTCTCCCTCTCAATTCCTTCTTCTGTCATTCCTTATATCTCAAGATTTGTCACCCTTAATATCTGCTATCTCTTCCTCACCCCAGGCATCAATTCTACCTATCCCGGGAAATCTGATTTTTCCTTTAAAGCTTTCCATGCTAATCTCTACCCCCTCTATTCTGTCCTACACATCAATGCCAGATTAATCATACATTGTCTTATTAATTATATATGCCCCTGCTCAAAAACATTTGCTATTCTCATTGGCTTTAGGATAAAATGCCAACTTCTCTGACTAGCTTTCAAATCCTCCATAATCTGATCTAATCCTATACATACAACTTTATCTAGATAAGTAAAATGAACTGATTTAAAAACTAAAGAAGGGTAAGACACTGGGAGAGGGGTAAGGAGACGGCATACTAAAAGTTTTAAAGCTTAAAAAGAAGTACAAGGCATATTCTGTAGTGATGAATAGACCAATTTCATTGTTATATGAAGGAATAACTGCAGGTGAAGCTGGAAGAGTAGGCTGGGTCCACACTTTTAAGACTTGCATGCTAACTTGAGCATTTTAGCAGGAGAAATCATCATGGATTTTTTTAAACAGAAGAATGACATAAAAATGATGCTTAAGGAGAATTACTCTGGGGCTGAAGTATAGGATGTAATGATGGAGGGGCAAAATGGAAAATAGAGCTACAGGAAGACCACAGTCATTGTAAATAATCTAAACATAAAGTGACAGTTAGGAAACTAGGAGAAATTATTCAATCTCAGCTATTGCTGGTGTATACAAACGTCCCAAAATAACCAATCGGACAGTGTTAGGTGTCCCATCAGGTGTGGAGTTTAGAAGATGGAAGTGGGGGATGGTTATGAAATTCATCCACATAGTTTTGAATAATTTCTGCTAGTTTTAATAGATCTGGAAAGCAATGACATAGATAATTCAAAAACACTCAGAATTCCCATAAATTTTATTGAAATTTTGGCAGAAAGACTGCTTTAACTATTACTCTCTTTGGCTATTAGCATTATTTGTGTAGAAACTACTGGCAAAGCATTTAGAAGAAAGCTACCAAAAACACTATTGGGAAGAGGATCTGGGGTTAAAAAGTGTTCTAGCGTCTGAAAATGCAAAGATTTGCCTCAGATTTTCACTATTTGGTCTAGTAACACATGTACACAAATATTGTAAAACTTGTAATAATAATAATGTCATCTCATTAAGAAAATGATGTACCAAATTTCATGTAACAATTGTAATTAGTGTTAGAAGTATGAAAGAAACTCTAAAGTCTTATTTATAAGCATCTAGCAGTAACATTGTTTATTTAAATCTGCTATAGTAATATATATTAATATATGTAATACATGTTAACTTGGATTGAAGTTAATTCATAAAACTGTTTTGGAGGGGAGGGGGGCTGAGGAGAGGTTGGGAGGGGGACACAGGGAATGACTGCAATTTGAGATGGTGGGCACACTGATAGTATTATTGTGCACAGGTGCTGATGGTCAATTCAGTGCCCCATGAATATGCATAATCAATAAAAATTTTAAAGCTTAAAAATTTTTTTATTTTAGCAAGTTAGATAAATGATGTACTTTCAGCTGCTTAAAAAAAAGAACTGTTTTATCACTATTAGTAACTAACTGGTAAATAGAGCTACCTTTATTTTTATGTAGTATTAAATAAAATTTAACATTTTTTAAAAATCATTTTTTTGCTCAAGATTCAGAAAGGAAATCAAGGAATACATCAATTCCCTTCAAAAAAGCAAGTTTTGTTTAATTTCCAACAAAATGTACAGTTGATGTAATAACAGCAGTTTTTCAAGAATCATTGTGACTCAAAACATATCATTTCCAGATACTTGATGGTTGGAATGAATTATCTGGGAAGTAATCAACAGCAGTAATTCCCAATATACCAGAATACACATGAAAACCTACCTGTATTTACAAATTAGCCTTCTAACAAAAGATACAATAGAGATGCATAATTGTTGTACCAGAAATAGTTAGAGAAAACCTAAAACTTAAAAACAATAATTTGAAAATAAGGCATTTTTGTGGATACTAAGATGGAGGTTTGTGTATGTGCCAATTCAAAAACCTAATGCTTTCCACTAGATTAAGGTCAGCGTGTTCAAAGAGCTCAGCTTTAAAACTGAAACACTGCCACTCAGCAAAGAGATTAAGTTGCTGAGAATAAGTTATATATTAGTGTTTTACATTTGTCAAGTTAATGTTTTTAAACACTTTCGCAACTTATTGGTAGCTTACCCCACATTTGGTTTTGATTTTGGTTTTATATTACTTACTAACACAAACTTAAGACTAATTCAACATTTTAAAAATGGAAATATCAACAGTTCTGGTTGCATAGCCAAAATTACTTCTGCTTTTACACAAGATCCATCTGGCTATCTAAGGGAAGGCAGAAACTGGGAGGTGAGGAGTTAAGTTCCAGAGATCCAAATGGGAGAAGGTATTTACATAGAGAATAAAAGGACCCTATCCTGTGTTGATCAAAGTAGTTACCTATGCAAAATTTTAGGTGTAGAAGACAAAACATAATCAATCACCAATAGCTATTAGGCATCCACACTGGGCCATTTAACTATGTAGGCAGGGCTAACAACCTGGGATATCATGATTGTTTACCAACACGACAGTCATTGCCGTGAGATGAGGGCTGAAGATTTCCTTTATAGTTAACAATGTTATCAAATAATCCAAAATAACAGGTAACTTTTTTGGAATCAAAAGAGGAAAGAATTTCTTTCTGTGTAAAAGATCTGACATTGTCTATAGAAGAAAATAAAGCCCCAAAGATATTGAGATAATATAGTATGATGAAAATGTATGAGCTCCAGTCAAGGATTTGGCCACCCACAAAAAAAAAAAAAAAAAAAAGAAAGAAAGAAAGAATGAATGAAAAAAGAAAGTCTATGAGCTCCAAAACAAGAAAAATACAATGTAACAGTTATCAGGATCCCTCCCCCAAAAGTTCATATTTTTTAATCAATGTCTATGAATATCATAGCCAAAATACTATAAAATAGTAAAAGTAATTGTTATGATTGCTACTGGGTGATAAATGATTAGTAGTAATTTTTTATCCTGATTCTTTATACTCTATGGAATTCTGAATACAGAACCGTGGCAGGGTTGGGATTCAAACTTAGGCTAACCAAAACCCAAGCTCTAGACCTTTGTAATATGAAACTCCCCAAAAGAATTGCCACGCAAAGAAGATGAAGCTGACTTATATTTCAGTCCTTACAAAGAATCTCATTATACACAGCACTTTTCAATTAGTTTATTTTGAACAACAAAATGCTGTGACAGAAAGGAGTCTGGTAAGAAAACTTAGAGAAAAGTTTCTGGCGGCAAGGTCTGTGAAAGAGGTGGTAGGTGCCATGTCCAGCCACTAAGGTGGCAGAAGAAGCCCCTGAAACAGCCCAAGAAGCAGGACAAGGAGATGGATTAGGAAGAGAAGGCTTTCAAGCAGAAACAAAAAGAGGAGCAGAAGAAACTAGAGGAACTCAAAGCGAAGGCTGTGGAGAAGGGCCCGCTGGCCCCAGGTGGAATTAAGAAATCTGGCAAAAAGTAAGCCTGAGGTGATGGTAACCCTTGATTCCATTCCTATTTAAACATCTAGATTCCCCACCATAACATCTTTTGTCACCTATAGCTAAAATGAAGTGTTGTCTTGTAGCCTGTTGCACATTTAAAAATAAACTTTTGTAAAAAAAGACATGGAGAAAAGTAACACATGGAGAAAGGTGACCTTCAGGCAAGAGACGGAACTACCTGAAGAAACAAGGTGGTAAAAGAGGAGGCTAGGAATCACAAATATCTTTTTTATATTTTCCAGAATTAGTTATATTAGGCAGAATAAATTTAATATTGTGAGTTGTAGAAAAGTACTTACAGCATCACTTGAAATTCTATTATTTTGGGTTGCATAGGAGGCTTAACAGGAAAATATCTTGTTAGGATTGGCAGTGATAATATCTCATATCAGATTAATATAACTTGATATAGAATAGGTTAATCAGATAACTTTCCTGACACTTACCTATTACATAATGGGAAAATGCCAAGTGGTGGGGAGTGCCAAGCAGGGAGAGGGTGCTGAGACCAGTCAGGAGACAGTGTACAGACAGGAAAAAATAATACCAAGAACTAAAAATGAGGATGGGATAGGGAAAACAAACAAACAAACAAAAAAGTAGGGAGTTACCAAATGCTAATTTCACTTTACAATCTTACCTATGTCTAGCCATAAGCTCTGACTCTCTCTAATGTCAATGACGCTGTCATTTAAGTCTTATCCCACACATTCTACTTGATTCTGACCAAACTAGCCAGCGTCCCTGGGTTAAGTGTAAAAATTTCAAGATTATTTCACAGGGATGTCAGAGATGTCAAAGAAAAAATTCATATATGATAATTTTATACTTTATAAAACTATGGAGATACTCAGTTTATGGGGAACTATATAACCAACAATGTCGCATCTCTACATCTCTCATCCTTACTGGATTTTGTCCCCAAAGCTTAAGTTTAAAAAAAAAAAAGTACAAATAACTTTGCTTAATTCAACTGGGTAAAGTCATTTTTTATTTGTGTTATGTGCTTAAAAAGAGATTTTTAAAAAATCAATTCCTAGTTGAAATATATATCCCAAATAAGTTCAAATGGACATCTTTTAATTTCCTTCCCCGCTATACTTTTCCAATTCCTACTAACAAGGACTGAACTTCTACTCATTTTTCTTTTTCTTACCAAATTTGGGAGAAGGAATGTAAAAAAAAAAAAAAGAAAAGAAAAGAAAGAAAGAACAGATCCCTTTTTCTTAATCCAGGTGTGAAGCTCTTCTTCAAAGGTATAGAGTTGCCTTCCATTCTAGAAAGTGTTTACTGATTAATGTAAATTTGGTTAAGTTTTTTTCAGCAATGGTAATAGACCAATTTTATCACCATGGCCTGCTGGGTAGAGTCTAAATTACTAGGCTAAATAGCTATAAAATAAATAACATATAATGGCAAAGTACGGAACTATTTAAGTATCCTGGGGTTGAAAAATATAGAAACAAAAATTTTAATAGATTAATCCTAGAAAAATCTTTAAGGAAATACGGAATTTGGAAGAAGTATTACAAAAATTCTCACTGTAGCAGAATATCCACATTGGGTACTAGTGAGAAAGGAGTTTGGGAAGATAAGAGTTGAGAGAGTTATTAGAGAATATTAAATGTTAGAACAGAGAATAACCACAGCAAGAAAAGACACAATGCTCTATTGGGTTGATTTCCTTAAAATCCAAATTCTCAGAAGTCAGTAAATAATGAAAATGTTTATTTTACAAGAAAGCATAAAAATAACATTAATATAGGGCCGGCCCGGTGGCGCACTGCTACAGTGCGCCCCTTGGGAGCGCAGCGGCGCTCCCGCCGAGGGTTCGGATCCCACTTACAGACCGGCCGCTCACTGGCTGAGTGAGGTGCGGGCGCGACACCGAGGGTTGCGATCCTGTTGCCAGTCCTGGTCCGGTACGGGCGCGACACTGAGGGTTGCGATCCGTTGCCGGTCACAAAAAAAGACAAAAAGGAAAAAAAAAAATAACATTAATATAGACAATTAGTTTGACTTTTAAAGACAAACATGTTGGGCTGGCCTGGTGACGCACTGCTACAGTGCGCCGCTTGGGAGCACGGCAGCACTCCCACCGAGGGTTTGGATCCCACATACAGACTGGCCGCTCACTGGCTGAGCAAGGTGCGGGCGCAACACCGAGGGTTGTGATCCCCTTGCCGGTCCCGGTCCAGTACGGGCGCGACACTGAGGGTTGCGATCCGTTGCCGGTCACGAAAAAAAGACAAAAAAGAAAAAATAAAAATAAAAAATAAAGACAAACATGTCTCATATTTCTGTTTTAACTTAAATCATTTTTAACTTCCGGATTTGATACTTACTTAACCGGTAATCTGGCTAGTTAATTCCATCAGATAGAAACTAAAATACATATTTTCACTCCTTAGAAAATAAGGTACTTACACAAAGCAAACAAAAAAATCGGTTTGCCTACCATACCACTGGAGATTGATTCAGTTCTGCCGCCTATGTCATATGCATTTAATTTTATAACAGAGGCTGAAGTTTTGCCTAGATTGAATGTTTCTCCACCTTTTTGAACTTCAGCTTTTATTATATTTTTAAACAAACATATAGCAAAAGAAAAAGATAAATTTTAGAAATTGAAACAGAAGTCAAAGGCTGAATTCCTTCAAAGTATGGAACTTAAATCATTCCCTTTTTTATCTCTGTGCCTTGAATGGGGCTCAGTGCTTAGTAGGTATGAAGGGAACATTTGCTAATTAAATGCAAAGGCCTTGCCAACAAGAGGACCAATGCTTGGAAGAATACCAAGCTCCTTTCCTGGACCAAATACTGAAAATATTCTCAATTCTGCAACATTATAAGGTACTTTCCAACAAATCCTAAGTGCCATGTTAACTTTGTAATCCAATCAAATGCAACAGAAATACAACATCCTTTGCATTTTCATCTTTGAAATTTAAGTCCAAGAGATGTTATTTTAGTGCATAAACCACTTGGTAGCAAAACTTGTTCAATTTCCAAAATTCACTTCTATTCGTACTTAGTTAAAATATAATCAAATTAGAGTCCTAGACTAATGATAATATTCATGCTGATCCTAGATCCACCAATAAGTAGCTATTTGATGACCTTGAGCATATTTTTCTCTAAGCATTAGTCTAATCGTCTGTAAAATGAGAAAAAATAGGCATTTAAAAACCTTCCTTGGGGAACTGCATTGCTGACTGCAATTTACTTTGAAATGCATAAAAAATAGGATACATTGATAGATGCATAGAGGGACGAATTGATATATAATAAAGCAAGCAGAGTAAAAAGTTAAGAAAATAATCTAAGCAATGGATATACCTCCTGCACACAAAAAAACCTGATCGTTCTAACCAACCTCCTCCTGTCTTTCCTATTCCTAGAAATGGTACCACCACCCACCCATTTGCTCAAAATGAAAACCGAGAAGTTATCCTGAAATCCTCCTTTCCTGACCTGCAATCAGTGAATCCTGTTAGTTCCTCTTTCAAAACATATCTCTAATCTATACACTTTATTTCACTGCCTCTGCTTTTTTAGCAGTCAACGCATCATCAATTTTCATCTAAACTACAAAGTCTCCCTCCTTCCACTCTTACCCCCCTTCCAAATCACAAACAATGACTTTTTGAAATGTATACCATATAATCATTCTCCAACTTTATACTTTCCAGTGGCATTGAGAATAAATTATGCCCAAACCCCTTACCGTGGCTTACAGACCCTGTACTGCCCCCTGCCCCTGTCTACTTCTTTGATCTCATCCCTACCACTTTCACCCTCTCATTTAATAGGTGCCAGCCACATCAGCTTTTTTGTCCCTTTATAATACCAGGGAGGCCTCTCCTGATCATTCAGTCTAAACAAGATCCACATTAAAAGTGCTGATGAAATTCTCATCTGCATTATAACACTTTAACTGTGGATTAATATGCCACAATTGAGACAATTTTTTATTCTGTCATTTAGTAAGAAATTATCCTAAGACATTACCTATTGGCTTTTCAAACATTCATTTCCAATCACTATTTTTTTAAGATGACTTTTAAAAAGATGGAGTTTGGTTTACTAAATGCAGTCCAGTTTGAAACTCTAAAACAAGGGTACCAAATAAAAAGTAAAAGATTATCCATTTTGAGACCAGGCTGGAATATTTCCAAATCCAAAAATAGAAAAAACATATATACACATGCTCTGGGCATAAAGAGCAGCTCCTGAATATGTAAGCAAGGACAAGCATAAAAGAAAAGAGAATACCACCTTAGGCTTACACCTGACCCCCTGAGATTGGACAATCCACAATGCGGAAGTTAAGGAGCATTACCGGGCAGAATCTATATGAGGTCAGTTTTTTCTCTGGAAAGCAAAGAAGCGTGGGAAAAGCAAGCAGAGTAAAGAGAAAACAAAACTGGGGAGATGAGCAGAGAGAGAGCAGCTGACCAAAGGCAGCAGAGAGGTTGAGGCTGTGAACTTGAACAGTCCAGATCTACAGTCCTCACCTTAGCAGTTCCTAAAGGCACTGGCAGGAGCAATAACAGTAAAGAGACAGATATCACCTGTGCCCTAATATTCTAACTTTTGAGGCTTAGGGCATTTATGCAATAACAAGCTCCTCTTTGTCCAGCAACAACAAAAGTCTACACAATGTTGATACATGAAAAATATCACAGAATTAAAAAAATTAACTTATAAAAGGCATCCCTCAATAGAGATTTCAATCTTATTCTAGTATAAAATGTGTTGGGGGAGGGGATGTGGACTATATACTTACAAACTATAAATGCCCCCCTCTGGAAATTCTCATGTATCATATTTCCCCCTCCCTTCTTTAGCTTCTTTACCTACATCTCTATCTCAGAAAATCTGAACCCAAAATTTTAACTTAACTGTATCTTCTTCATGAGAGGAAGGCACATAAGTATAAACAAATAAAATAAGATAAAAATAAAATTCTTTTAAGATTGGTAACACAGAGAAATTCACAATTTCATATAACTCCAAGAACAGGAAATAAAAGAGGACTGAATCTCTTGGAGACTAGAGATGTAGGATGATTCTAGAGTAATTCTAGACCTTGGGAAGAGGAATTTGTGACCCTTCCCTCCAGTTCTCTGCTACTAACACCACTCAGCTCCACATCGTACATCAGCTTTTCCTGCTCACTCGTAGTTTCTTCTCCCATAATTTTAGTTTCTACATGGTTTATCAAGGCCTTTCCAACCTTGGCTCTCCCTCCCTACCCCACAATCAATGGTGTGTTTGGTAATGCTAACAACTCCCACAATAATTAACTGTGACAACAGTGAAAATGGAGCGGGGAAGATAAGTGCAGTAGCAAACCATTATATAGTATTTCTATCATACAGATATAACAGGTATAAAGAAACTCAAGAATATAGACAGTAGTAAAACATGGTAAAATAATTAGGAAATAATTAATTTTGAGTTATTACCCTTGTTTTTATTTAATTATAATTTTATGCAACTTAATTCTTAATAATAGCTATGTTTGGCAACTGACTCACAAAACACCTAAAAATTTAACAATTGGTCTCTCAAAAGAGTACAGCCAGGCCGGCCCATGGCTCACTCGGGAGAGTGTGGTGCTGATAACACCAAGGCCACGAGTTCGGATCCCATACAGGGATGGCCGGTTAGCTCACTGGGTGAGCGTGATGCTGACAACACCAAGTCAAGGGTTAAGATCCCCCTACCGGTCATCTTTAAAAAAAAAAAAAAAAGAGTACAGCCAATTCCAGTGCATCACTGCAAAACCTTTCAGCTGAAGTTCGTACCCCTAATTGGAAGGTTTTCCTTCTTGTATCAGTTCATATCCCCAGGAAAGATTCTTATTGGCCTTGCCCATCTTTTTAAGCCACAGAAATCACAGGATGCTAACACCAGCCTATAAACTGGTTGCTTTGGTTGAGATGCCCTTCCTGCCCTTTATGGCTATGGCTTGCAGGGAAGGTTGAGATCAAATGATATAAAACATAGATGTCTCAGCTGCAGATATGGTAGGCAAGACAGACACAAGCAAACCTGATACAAACGGTCACTGCAGATTAAAAATCCATTAGTCCTATGATCATTCTAACTATAGGCCATTTCAAAAAGAGAAGCTCTCAGAAATAAGTTATCAAGAATGTGCTAAACTGTAATTAAAATACTATGTTTAAGAAGATGAGTGTGTAGGAAAGGATCAGCTGGCACTCAGCATCCACCTCCTTATAGTATGCCTTCCCGAAATGCAGAAGTTGGAAAACTAAAAACTGTATTTTTCAGACTCCTTTACAGCTAGTTCTCTAGATGCAAATTTGGTTCCACCATTAAGATGTGAGACACAAGATATGGAAGGCAGAAGTGAAGCAGAGTCCCATCAGCCTGTAGATTTTAGCTGCTTTCAGCTAGTAAACAGGTCACGGACATGTCAGTGTCCAGTCTCCAGTTCTGAACTAACACAAAAAGGAAAGAATTTCCAATTAGGGGTAAGAACAGCTGAGAGGTTTTGCAGTGATGCACTGGAGTTGGCTGTACTTCTTCATGAGACCAATTATTAAATTTTTAGGAATTTTGTGAGTCAGTTGTCAAACATAGTCACTATTGAGAATTAAGTTGCATAAAATTACAATTAAATAAATTACATTAAAAACAACAATATTTATAATTAATCATTTCCTAATTACTTTATGGACGGTGGCCAGATTCAGCATTCCAGCATCCAGTCTTTAGTTTATAGGTATCAAGGAAAAGTTGTAACAGCAATGGCCAAATGCTGCATTCCAGACTTCAAGCTGTTATGATGTCAACAGTAATAGCTGTTGTGACCCTCTTGATCACAGCTACAGTGGTATTTTCTTGCCACAGTTTCAGTGGCAACCTCCTGATTGCCACTTCCCAGACTGTGGCAGAGGTGGCAGCTCCCACATAAATTGTTCCAAGGTGTCCTGGAAGTCATTCTCAGAGACTCAGCCTAGAGCCAGCCCGCTAGCCCTTTCAAAGCTTTCCTAAGCAACTAATTCCCTGCATTATATATCTTCCTGCTTCATGCAGTGATATCGCAAAAGAGTATTTGTTAGAAAGATTTTTCCCATGTCTACATTCATGCTATTCTTTCACAAACATACAAAGAGCCCAAGCAAGACCCATCATTTATTAGTCTTACCTAATGAACACATAGTCTCCCCAGAACTGCTGCCTCAATCTCCCTTCTTCAGTTTCACCTCACACAGGCGAGTACCTTGTCCTCTGCTGAGGCCAGCTCCATGTGGCCTGAGACATCTACCTGTCCTGAACCCAGCAGGAGCACGTCCCTCCTTTCAGTTATATCAACCCTCACAGTCAAACAAGCTTGCAGACTGAGCCAAAGGTGCCATTGACAGTTCATCTACCACATTCCTGATCAACCCCAGCCCTAAAATTTATCTTCCTCCATTACACCCCTAAGTCAGTTGGGGTGGGGGAAATGAAAGTATAGCTGACTCTAATTCAGACTTATAGCAATTACTTAGTCAAACTCCCCTTGTTGGGCAGCAGTGGGACCTGTGAGCAATGCCTGAATTAGAGCACTTACACTCTAATTTAGACTGCCCCATAGAGAGGGGTGAGAAACAGCATTAGCAGTCCACCATACAGCAGCAACTACTCAGAAGGACTTTACTGAAAGCATTTGAAGAATCTCTTTGATAGGAAAAATAAATTTTCAAAGCAAAAGCAACTAATAAGAACAAACACTTAAATATTCAGCTGTTATACCAACTAATGCTTTTATGACTGTTTAAATCTTAACCTTAAGCTACATCATTATGTAAGGCTAAAAATGCCCTAAAAATCTGTGGCACATAATGATTAAAATTCTTTCTTGTGCTCCAACTTCTGGGTTACCACTGCCTCTAACCACACTTATGCATGCTGATGGCCCACAAACTGACTCTAGTACGTTATACTTAATTCCAAAAGAATTCAGATTCCATAAAGAGTATTCTTTTTTCACCAATTTCCTACATTAATTCTTATGCCAGAAACCGAAACAATAAAAGGAACCTGACATCTGAGTTCTAGTCCCCACTTTGCCAGCTTCATGCTATGACTTCTGCCATTGCTAAGCCTCAATGTATTTATCTATGGACTAAGAGTACTGATTGGATTACTGTGGTTCCTTGCAGTTGAGTGACTGACTTTAAGCCCCAATAGAAAACATAACAGTACAAACACTTAAGGAATAAGAGGTGCCAACACTCCACAACTTGCTTTAACTGCCTCTTCAAAGGATCCATCCTAGAGTATATGCAGTACTTGAAGCCTAGAAGAAAGTCTACTTGAATACAATGAGTTATTCTTCTATCTAGCTTGACTACATATTATTTAAGCAAAACATATGTTGAAAAGAGTCTGCATACTTACAAAAGATAACTAATTCTAAATATATTCATTCCTACATTCACCAGAATATTTTCTTCCTGGTGAGTGAATTATAGATCAAGTGGACAGTAAACATGAGAACAAGGTTTTATTTCCAGTATTAAGTATATGTTTCCCAAGTATACATATCCCAAAAGTATATAGGCTTTTACACATAACTGCTGAAAATATTCTCTTACAAATGTAGCTAAAATTAATACCAATTTTCTGTTTGATTAGTAATTCTCGGTAATAACTACTTTATCATGCAATTTAGCTGTACAAATTAAACTGCACCACCACAAAGCTTGTTTAGAAACAAGACCAAGCATAAACCTTTCATTTTAAATACTTGCCTAATGTTTACCTGCATTTAACATCCACTTGAACAATTCAGAATTGTGGGGATTTCTCTTTTACTAGAGAAAGGAAGTAAGACAGAGACTTTTCAGACATAATGAACTAATATTATACCCAGAAAGTGAAGAAAGACTCAATGCTTTTTCTGTTCATAGTTCTCCCACTGAGTCTATGTGGACTTTGGTGTATTAATCTCTCTAAACCTTAGTTTTCTTACATATAAAGGGAGATGATAATACCTGATTCGTGAAGAATAACAATAATATATAAATTTCTTTACAGGAAGATATGACTTCCAACATATACATCCTTATAAATCAAATAAGATGGACGTAAAATGCCCTGACTCACGGTTGTTACTCAGTAAATGACAGCCAGTAGATCATGACAAGTCCCCAATTCAGAATGTTCCTGTTAGACTTAGAGCAAGGTTATCTGAAGTTGGGGTTGCCACCAAAAGAGAGGCTGAGGTGTCATTTCACCCACTGGCATTACATTGTGAGATAGCTCTAGTAAGCAAATCTAACTTCTCAAAAAAATTAAAATTTTCACTAGCCTGTGCATGCCAACTTAAATCAAACAATGAAATTAGTGAATAGAATCCTTAAGTTAAAATTACTAATATTTTGACAAAGTGTTCTTCTGCTGAAAGCTACTGATGTGGGTTAAGATATAGTTCTGTGGGGCCGGCCCCGTGGTGCACTCGGGAGAGTGCAGCGCTGGGAGCGCAGTGACGCTCCCGCCGCGGGTTCGGATCCTATATAGGACTGGCCAGTGAGCTCACTGGCTGAGTGCAGTGCGAGCGACACCAAGCCAAGGGTTGCGATCCCCTTACTGGTCACGAAAAAGACAAAAAAAAAAAAAAAAGATATAGTTCTGTGAGCCAAAGTAAGCAAGACTGTATTGTTTTAATAAATTCCATGCCTTAATCAATTAATACATGGAATAAGTACTGGAGAACTCTAGTCATTACAGGCTTTTTCAGTAGAAGCAGTAATTTTCCAAATATAGTCTAAAGATATCCCAAGGGGACATAAACTAATCTAAAAATACAAAGTCCCTGCTATGATTCTTATTGGCAAATCATATCCAATTCCATGAATGTTCATTTTTATGTACAATAAATGTATAAGTGTACTTACCAATAACCTACCCACATTTAATATTCGCTAATGGTCCAAATACCAGATGACACTTGGCAAAACTGCAAAACCCCTACTGTGCATGTCATACATAAAATGGGGGTTGATATTAAAATTATTGTTTTTATGGCACTAAAGCTGAAGACATTAATAACAGTAATCAGAATATAAAATACTGTGAAAAATATTAAAGCAACCACTCCCCTCTTTCAACTTTTCACCCCTACTCTGAGTACCTCAGTTCCCCCAGCAGAGGCAGAAAAAGACTTCACAAAGAGGGTCAGATTTTATCCTGCAATGTCTGCCAAATAACTTTTTTGGTGAATAAACAGGTACCACTTTACACCATACTTAAGTAGCGCTTCAAAGTTAAGAGTCAGTGAAGTAATTCCTTTATGCATACCTTCTATGAGATCATGGTCAAAAGGTATTATTAGGAAGCCTTTAGAAATAATACAATAATGATGCTGTCTCAATTTATGTTTAAAAAGACCATTGTTTTAAAAGCAAAACACCTTGGAAAGCAATTAGTTTCGACTTTCATTTTCAAAATGGTAGAATAATCCCGTTTTAAAAACTTCATTGTTTAACTAAACTAATAATCATTTTCTCATTGCCAAAGATAATTAAATGATCCTCCAAAGTATTCCACCTATCCAAGAACAATCAGCACTGGTTTAGACTCTTATTTGATGTAGGAGAGAGAGAGAGAGAGAGTGAGAGAGAGAGAGAGAAAGAGAGAAAATTAAAGAAAAATTATAAGCAGCACTGTTAAAGCGTGCACATTAAGGTGTCAACATCTCAATTTCTTTTAAAGAAACAACTTTTAGATAAAAGCAGTTTCTAAATAAAAAAAAAATCTAATGTGAAAATATTTTAGTAAAATATGTTGAGTAAAATCAGTGCCTGGAAACCAAATCAGTTTTGGTCTACAGCCAATACCTTTTTTAAAAAAAAATGATAGTTTTATGACCACTGTGTACTGCTGTTGACTTCAAAGGAGCAGAGATTAAATATTCTAAAAGAGGCCATTTCCTACAGTGTTGTCTCCTCAGCATCCAATCATCTGAGGAACTGCCCCTCCCTTATCTCCTAGAGTTCTGCTACAGTTATTAATCACATTGTGCTATCTATATCCAGCTACAAGAGTGCACATATCCCTGAGGCCTGACCAATCATGGTACCCGATTGCCCTTTCTCCATGGTAACTGGTCCAAGAGATGGGTACAGAGACAATCAAAGCCCCTGCATGGGATTTGTTATTGGACTACAGAAAAACAGATGAGATGCTTTAACAACTCCGTATGACTTGGGGTTCAAAGCTACCTTTCCTGCTACACTGAGAGAGTCTAGCTGGGAAAGAAGCCAACCCAGAAGAAAAGAAAGCCAAGTAATAATAGTCCTGATGACCATAATTTTAGAACATGAATGTAGTGTTACTGATCTATGCCTGGATTTTCACGTATGTAAGTCAATAAATTTCTTCTTAGCCTGAAGTAAACTTAGTAGAGTTTTGTCACTTGCTATGGAATTCTTACAAATATAGAAATTGACATGTGAATTAAGATTTTTTTCTCTCCTAAGGTCTAAGATACATATCACAAAATACCTGTTGCAAACTAGATAACCTCATCTAAAGAGTAATATATCTCCAGGACTTCTCCATTAAAGTGGATTTTTAAAAGCTATTTTATTGGAGGAAAAAACAAAGCCAATTTAACTTAATTCTATTTGATTAAGTTCAGAAAATAAAGGATTTATTAATAAATATTTTATTTTTACTCCCTTGTGGAGTATTTTCATTTCATAAAACTACTTCTGTTAAATGTCACCATGTATAGTAAAATCCCATTTTTCACAGTCATATGTACTTCCCAGTCAGAACAATGAGATACAGGGTAGCCTCTCACAAACTTCCCTGAAGCAAGAAAAAATAATTATGTGTTTAAAATTCTCCACAAAAAAAAGCAATAGCAAATGCTAAAATGCCAGAAAGTTTTAATTAAGTAGATCAGTTACTATTCGTATTGTATACCCAAGACAATAAGAAGGGAAGCCACTAAATAGAATAGATCCTAATTATTAATAAATCTGGAGCAAAATTCCTTTCCAATTCTCATTTTATAATATTTTTTAAAACGCTAAACTCCAAATAAATTATGTCAGAAAAGTTTAACCCTTTATATCTCTTACTGAGTCTCTAAAACAATATCTCCAGTATGTGTTAATAAAACAAAGTACCTAATAATCTATGAGCACAGACTGTCCTTTCTCAGGTATTTAGGTACGGCACAAGTCAAATTATGGTCCTCAGAACACAGTCCATACTCCCCTGGCCATGTTGGAATGACTAAAATGGCAGAGGGAATTGTTGCTCCGAACCACTGCAATGCAGCTGAGTGGCCGCATCAGGATAAAGTTGCTGGGGTTGAGAGGGGAAACGGAGATATAATAATGCCACCCTTTTCACCAGAAGCCAATCAGCTTTGAGCATAACAAACCAGAGGACAGAGTTAAAGGAAATCTATTCTTCAGTTCCCTTTTTGCATTTTCCCATAAAATTGAGTAGGCTTCAAAGCAACCCAAATAAGGTTATTAACAGTAAAGAACAGTATTAATGGTAATATTTCAGCTACTTTATGAGTTAAATAAAAATACTTATAGTATGACCTTATGAGTTTAATAAGGCTGAAGTCAGAAATAGCATGAAGCACCTTACAAGCATTGTTTCTAGGAGAAAACCCATTTCAAGTTCCAATAAAAAACAAAACAAAGCAAAAACAAAAACAAAAAAAAACTTTATAGGAGACAATTCATACTGGAACTACCTACACATTTAAACAATTAACACAATTTTCTCTCTATTTTCCAATATAGGGGGGATTTTGTGCTTTTGTACGAAATAAAGTTTTTTATACACAAACAGAAGTACTGAGATGGACCACACTGTAGACCTTTCTCTATTGAACATTCTTGCCCTGTGTTTTTCTCCTCTGTTTCTTACCTAATTCCACTCAACCAAAACCTGTCTATCTTTCAAAGTCAGGATAAATTTACAATTCCCTCCCCAACTAGACAAGTCAGAAAATAAAAGCAGGTGGCAAGGACCCTCCCAAAACATAAAAAAAAGAAACCTTTTATTCACTTCATGTACGCATTTAACTTCTACAAATTCACTCACAAACCCAGACGAAGATAATTTCCTAGAATTAAAAGATATGCATTTTTTTGTAAAACATGTCTTTAAGGTAAGCAAATTACTTCATTTGGTGTTCAACGAAACACCAGCATGGTTCCAACATGGGTGGAAAAGTGGCATGTAAGACTCACCCTAAAAAAGGTACAATACAGAATTTTATGGGCAATTTAAGGGCTTTTTAAAAAATAGTGGGGGGGGGGAGATTAATGAGAAGTTATTGCTTAATGGGTACAGAATTTATGTTTAGGATGGAAAAAAAGTTTTGGAGGGGGCTGGCCAGTTAGCTCAGTTGGTTACAGCACAGTGTTATAACTCCAAGGTCAAGGGTTCAGATCCACATAGCCAGCTGCCAGAAAAAAAAAAAGAGAAAAAAAGTTTTGGAAATAGAGGTGATGGCCACACAGTATTACGAATGTAATTAATTTCATAGAACCATATGTTTAAAGTGGTCCAAATGGTAAATCTTATGTTACATATATTTTAGCACAATAAAAATTTAAAATAAAAATATATAGACAGTTTTGTTTATATTTGATTTCCCTCTTTTTGTATTAATTTGATAACCCAAGTCCTTTCTAAGATGCAACTCCACAATCACTTTTTAGAATAGCATGCTATGCAGCCAACTTAGTCTAGTTTTCGCCAAAATTCATACTAAAACTTATCTAAAGAGTTTTAAATACTGTGAAAAAAGTGAAAAAGGCAAAACCCCTATTACAGGTATTCCTTACCAATGAGTCATTAAGCTCCACTAAATTGTGAGCTTCTTGAAGACAAACCATTTCTGACTCATTTTTATATCGCTAGTGCTAGCTCAGTGCTGGCACATGGTTTGTATGCCACTAAATATTTGTTGAGGGAATGAATGTGTGCCAGTAATAGAACTTTTTATTTTATCTTTATGAAGTAAGCACCTTTTCTTGGAAAACATTCTGAATAATATTTGTTCTTCAAAGAAAAGTGCAATTAATGGATTTGCCTCTCTTCCCCCACAAACAAGTCTCTCACAACACCAGCCTTCAAGCTACTGAAAATTTTACCCTTGGCAACAGTTTTAAATTGAGGGCATTCATCCTCTCCACCAAAATGCAGTATTTTAAGGAAATTATTTCTCAAAATTTCAGATAAGAAACAAAAATAACTAATTAAAGGTGACATACCTGTAGTCTTCAATAGCAAAACACTTACCCTTTGTCAAATCACAACCAAAAATTGACTTTAAAATTGGTAGCATTTGAAATTGGTAAGTAATGTTAAAGTGGTATATAAAAAAGAAATTTTCCTACAACACAGTCTCAAAACACTAAGTACCTACAAAATTTACAAAGTAACTGGGGGTTACATAGTAAAGACTCTATAAGAAACTATTCACCTGAGATTAGGCACTGACTTCATAAGTCGGATACTTGAACAAATTTAGGAAATTTGTTTTACTGACTTTTTAACATAAATTAGAGATCAGAAAAAAAACTCACTGAAATTTGACTCTCATAACAATAAGATCTATAAAGTACATCCCAGGATCTCAGAAGAAAAATAATTTATATTCCCCAGGAATACAGAGTTATGTACCAAGAGAATTAGTTTAGCAACAAACCGAATAAACTAAAAAATGAACAAAATTGAAAGGGCCAAATGTTGAGTGTTTGTTTGTACCATTAAGATAGCAATAAATCAAAGAATTTTAAAAATACCTCAACCTAGGAAAATAAAATTATACAGAAGGCTAAATTATAAAAAGGCTGCAGAGGGTAGGATCAATTAAGCAACCAGAATTATATACTAGAAAAGCGAACAAAAGTAAATATATCAAAGATGTTTGGATATAGTACTCCTACAAAATGAAAAATAGAAAAAAAAATTTTTAAGTACAAAGATGTTAATAATGTGATAAGAGTCATCAAATTTAAGCAAATCAGAGTCCTGCCACTATGGTATAAGCCCATTACTCACATTACTCATTGAAGGTGTCAATGAATAGAATCCAGAATCTGAACCCCTGAGTTATTAAAACCGTTAGAACAAATTTGCCACCAAAGTTGAGAAAGCAGGGAAGTTTCAAACTTAAAGTTTGTCAAAATTGGATGCTATCTCCCCTAAACAAAGGGGCTGCCTCACCCAACCTCTAGTTTCTGTGTTTAAAAAAAAGACTCAGAGGAATTTATTGTGTTGCAAATCTAGGAGGCAAGCAATTACTCTCATTTGAAATATTATAACCACCTACACAAAATTCATCAAAAATTCCAAATTGCCCAATAAACCAAAAAAAAACTAACAAAAAAACAAAAAATCCAAAAGTTAAGAGAAGAAAGGCTCAGAGTTATTCATTATTTGCATAACATAAACATTCCTTATTTAAAGGCATCTAGTAATGTTTCTTCAGCAGTAGGGAACATATGGGGAATGTATTTCTAAGAATGACCTCATTTTAACAAAATTCCTTTACAAATTGGAAGTCCAAAAGAATCAATGGTGAAGATTTTGACATACATTTAATTAACATTATACAAGATCTGTTTCAAATTAGTTTTTATTTAAACAAACTGTAACATTGTTCCCTGCGATTTTCATCCTTAGATATAGTACCAAACTTAGAGTAGTTGAATGCAATGTATGCATAATAAGGCAGTAGACTATTTCATGTACCTCCTGTACCAAAACTTAATCTCTGGAATAAAATCCACTTAATTTACGACTGCTGAAATATGTGTTTAGAGGTATATGAAGAAGTAAATATTTATATACTCCATAAAATTATGCACATTCAGAATTTAGGGAATTTTAGAAAACAATTAACCACTTGTATCATTAATCAGAATAGAAATGGTTTAAGAATATACTCTAACATAAAATCAAGGAAACTAATCAAAGAAATTGGTCACAGGACTATATCATGAAACAATTTCACCAGAGGTTCAAAGATCAACTTTCTTTACTACTAGGAAAATACAAAGTTCAAATTCAAGTGACAGCTTTTCTCTTTGCAGAAAAATAAATAACAGGGTCATAATTAAGAAACAGATGACTAGTTGGGCCAAGTAATAGGTGGAACTAAAGATTCTCCTAGAAGCAGAAAAACGACTGACTGCTAAGTACTATATTAATACTAAAACAAGAAATTCCCTAATTCATTCAGAAAAAGCCTCGGATTCAGAACCATATTTTAAACAGTTACTTTCAATTATTCATTAAAGATTATAACAAAAGAAAAAATAATAAAATCCCAAAGCTAGGTTAAACACAGTCAGTCACTGACAGAAGGAACCTTCGTTAAGTCACCTGGTTGATGGTATCAGCTTTGGCTGGGTTTCTCCTTAGCACCTACTAGATGAAAAGGTGAAAGCTAGGAAAAATCCATGCTGCAGCAGCCAGTCCAGCTCATACTTCCACCATGGACTTTGTCAGAAGACAATCTGAGATCATTCCCCATTAATATTATGTCTTACAGAAATGGTTAAATTTTACTCTTACACTGTGCTAGTTTCTAAATATGTTATGAATATAGTTTAATAAAGAATACTAGTCAAGACAAGAGACAGAGTGCTAAGTACACTTTACAATACCTTATTAAATTGAAAAATCCATTTTTCTCATAAAGCTTAGATAAAAGAAAAAAAAACATGCAGGGCAAATTTCTTTTTAAATTCACTTACTCTGCATTTTCATCCTTTCCAAAGTGAATCACAACAGTATGGCATCTTTGTTGCCTCTAGCAATAATACTTATGTTGTATTTAATCAAAGCCAAAGTTCTACAAATAACCTCTTCAAGTCCTTAATTTCTAATATTTAAAGACTTGTGTTTAACCTGCAAAAACCTTGCTATTTTATAACAAATGTTGCTTTTAAGCAAAGCCATTCAAGAAAACCATTTAATATAATACCTAACATTAGGCTATTGAGAAACTAAGAATACTATTTATCAAAAGAGATTAAAATTTTTAAATTACAACTTGCTTAGAAACAAGAATATTAATCTCAGATGATACAGACATAATGGTATCCATTAGAAATTATTGATGCAGTGTATCCTTAATAAATGTAGTATTCAGAACTTTTATTATTAATGATTACAAAAAGTGCTGCAGCCATTAATACAAGTTCTTCCCCTTATTTTGGCTAAATATTTAAAGTAGGACAGTGTCTGTAGTTGTCAAGAAGACAAAATTTTACTACTATAAAAATACCAACTACATTCAGGGGCATAGGATGTTTATTCAATCCAATTAATATTACTGAACATACTCTAACCCTTGAATTATTTTCTTAAATTGAAAATAAAAGTTGAGAAGATGTTAAAATGTAGAGCAGACTAATGTTAAACAGCCCTCTCTCCAGTCTCCTAAAAGAACCACTATAATTTGGAATATACCAGCTTCCTCATAAATGTATCAAATGTTAAGGCTATTTTTAAAATAAAAGTTATACTCTCATATATGCTCCACTAATCAAAACCAAACACAAAGCAATGATGCGGATGTTCCCATTATTCACTGACTCATAGGATTTGTACTAAATGGCACCTAGACTAGTACTTTTGCTATTACAGACAGTGCATGAGTGGCTGGATTATGGCCCCCAAAGCCTTTTCTCTACCCTTCACAAATGGCTCTGAAAGTGAGAGTTAAAGAATTTTACAATTCTCAAAACTATAGAGAAAAGATGTTCAAAGTCTGCCAAAGTTTTGAAAATTAACAATAAAAAGAAAATCTCATGTAAACCCATCAACTTAAAATGAATATGATGGAATAGGCTACATGAAAAAAATCTTTAAGATTGTAGGATCATGTGAGTGTGTATTTATATAAACCTACATTACACACACATATCTAGATTGCACCACAAACCAGCAGTTCCAATTAAACGCAAGGACTATTAAAGACATATTTCCAAAGTGAGCTGCTGAGAAAGAAAATAAAATGTGAGGGAGACAACATCCTAAATTTTTCTCCAGAATTTTCTAGCATTTTGCGATGTAAGGATGGACTGATATTTAGCTCAGGTCACAATTAGGCAGCCCATTTATATTTTGATGCACCGTATGTATATTCAGTAGAGCACATTAAGTGGAAACAGTTTGGTTTCTAATAGCGCTGTAATCAACATCCTCTCACTTAAGAATATCTCAGAACACAGAACCACATTTTATCGATGCTGAAACGACCAACAATGTTGTCGGTAACAAATTTATAACAACCACATACTATCAGACCTCACTGTACGCAGTCTGATCAATGATATGACACTGGCAAGTATACCAGAAACGAAACGTGCTTTGCAGCAGATTTTACTAGCATAAAAGACACCAAGGCAACAGGGAATCTTTTTACCCACCACTTCAATAAAATTATGTAAAATCAAAAGCTTTATAACAGCTACTACTGAGTTAGGCACCCAGGTCTTCCTCCAAAACCCAGACTTTACTCAACAGCTCCCTACAAGAACACACCACTCTGCCACACACATCACATATTGTACCTCCATCGGTACCCAGACACCTGAACCACCTGGACTGACAGAGTTAGGCTGCCAGCTCCGAGATGTCTACTACTGTGCAAGAAATACTTAAGCAGCTAAGCCCTCCCAGGTACACTAGGTGGTAACCTTGGTATCCAGCGCCTCAATAGTTAAGACCTTTTTCCCTTTTAGAAGATGTACAAGACCGTTCCAAAGAAAATGCTACAATCATGACGACCTTCTCCACAAAAGGAGAGCACAAAAGGGCTGGCTTTTTCTAGTCAAAAACTCTTGTCTGCGTTGGGAGACGGAGCTACAAATTTAGGAAACCCAGCTCCTGGTCGCAATTCTGTGACAGCTTGCAGAGCAGCCTGCCCAAGCCAGAGCTCAGTTTTCCCGTCGGCAAAATGGGAATCACCACCGCCATCCCTCCCCCTGCCGGGAGTCAGGCACACCCTAAAGGTGTAAGATTACTCGGGACGATAATAGGTGGGGAGGTGGCGCCGCTCCCAGGACACCCACCCCTCACCTGCCCCCAAGCCCCGCAGAAAGGCAGAGCCGGCGTACCTGGCTTCACAGTCTTGAGACGGATGGGCTCGCGGAAGTGGCGGATGACAGCCAGGGTGTCCCGGTTGGTGAGCCCACTGACAGGCGTCCCGTTCACCTCCAGTAGCACGTCCCCTGGGCTGGGCGCCTTGCCCGAGACGACGCAGCAGGTGCCCCCGCCGGGCTCCTCGCGGAGTCGCCCCAGGTAGGGGAACTCGCCCCGCTCCGCGCCACCCCGGATCTCGGCGCCGAAGTCGCCCGGGGATCCGGCCCAGGACACCGCGCACTCCTGCACCTTGCTGAGCCAGTGCTTCTTCTTCTTCAGCGTCTTCGACATCCTAAGCTGTCGTGAAGATTACATGAGATACATTTTAAAAATCTGCATAGTGCCTGGCCGAGAGAGGATAGATGTTTCTTAACATTTGGTTGATGATGATGATGATGATGACAATTTTGTCAGACAGAAATTGTGCTAGGTACGGGCCGGCCGCTCCAAGCCTCGAGACGCCCCTCGGACGCCCCTCCCGGCTGCTCTCCCCGGGGCTGACCGGGCCCCGCGAGGGCTACCGCCGGCTAGGCTGAAGAAAGGAACAGGGAATTGTCCCCGGGCGGTTCCAGAAGGGGTTTCGGGCGGGGTCACTGCCGACGGCTGGCCCCCGGGCTCCAAGCCGGAGCGGCGGGAAAGGCTGAGGGGGGGCGGCGAGGAGGTGAAGCGCGAAGAGCCGGAACGGGAAAAATCCGTCGGGGGCGCGCCTAAGCGCGCGTAGACCCGTCGCTGGATCGTCCGTGGCCGCTGCGGAGCCAGAGCGCGGAGACCAACGCCTGCCTGAGCGAGCTGCCAGGAAACTGGCGCTTTCAAACCCGCCGCAACCTCCTCCTCCTCCCTCTTCCCCTCCCCCCGCCCTCGCCCATCCCTCATCCCGAGCCCCGCCCCCTCGCGGCGCCCGGCGCGCTGCCGTCACAAACCAGGCGCTTGGGAACGAGCCCCAGCCCTCAACTCTTGCGCCGAGGATTGGCCCCTGGCGGGCAGGGGGCGGAACCTCAACGAGAATAAGGACCGCTGACTGGTTGGTAGGAGTGGAGGAGGCGGGCACTAGAATGACTGAAGTTTAGAGAGGGGTGGAAAAAATAAGTTTGGAGAGTGAGGGAGGGCACAGAGCAGTGGAGCGGGCTGCGGGTCTCAAAGCCAGGAGAGGCTCTCCACGCCTTGGCTGGAGCCAAGGAAAACTCGGATATGGAGAGTGAGACCGAATTCCCCGAGATGGGGGGCGTGGCCGGAGAGCCAGGCAGAGACGGGGGAGGAGTCTCGGAGCCTGCGCTGCGCTCAGAGAAGGGCCAGTGTGCTTAGACTGGAAGAGAACGTGCGGAGTCCCAAGTGGCCGGAGGTGGCGAGGCCTCTAGGGTGGCCTGTTGCAGCCGATCGCTTACATTGAGTTGACGTTTCTTGTTCATTCATTCAACAAATGTTACTGAACACCCATTGAGGCATGGAGTCTGGTTGATGGAAGATAAAATAGAGTCCTGCACTGCTGTGTGACCTCAGGCAAATTAGATAACCTCTCTGAGCCACAGCATCCTTAGCTGAAAAGCGCAGATAATTATACGTACCCATCTAAGCTGTCGTGAAGATTACATGAGATACATTTTAAAAATCTGCATAGTGCCTGGCCGAGAGAGGATAGATGTTTCTTAACATTTGGTTGATGATGATGATGATGATGACAATTTTGTCAGACAGAAATTGTGCTAGGTACTGGGGTTCAAGTATGGAGAAAACAGACATCCTATCAAGGAGGTTACAGCCTAGTAAGAGAGAAAAAGTAAGCAAACTGCCTAAGGAGAGGTGGGATGGGGCAGAGGTAGAAGGTGGATTATTTGGAACTAGCTTAGTAGCCAGCAGCTGAATTAGAGTCCTGGCATGACTCTAACGACTCTTACTTGCTATTTGACCTTGGCCAAATCTCAGCTTCAAAATTACTCATCTGTAAAGGAGGTGAAAGAACTAACATTTAATAAAGGATGTCTTAGATCCATCCCTTCCAGCTCTAATTTTCCAGAAACTCCTCCTGAGCCTTCTCTTCTCCTTGGCTTGACTCCCTCTCTACCCTGTCTTTGGAATGCCCTTCATCCCACCTCTTTTAAAAATACTATCCATCCTCACTCCAAATGCCATCTATTCTAGGAAGCCGTCTCTTTTTCCTTGCCCTCAGGTGGAAAGTGTTTTCTCTGAGCTATGATACCTTGCTTCACCTTTGTAGCATGACAGTTATCTATTGTAGTCTCCTGTCTCCCATTAATAGTAGGAGAAAGCCCTCATACGTACTGTGAATAACTCCACAGAATCTCACCACGTCTCAGACTGGACCAAGATTCAACAGCTGCAGTGATTTCGTTCACACCATTATATCAGTCAGGGTCCTGGCAGAAAACAAATGGCACTTTACAACTATGTGGGCAGGGTGTGGGAAACCACAAGGGAAGTGTGGGACCCTGGGGTTAGAACTCCTAGATCTATAGAAGCCGAGGAAAGAACAGTTACCAAAGCTGAGATACAGAGAGGGCCACCTGACATGCCTGTGACCTTTAGTCAACTGATGCAGTCAGCCTAAGTAATCACCCAAGGAAGAAATTATGGGATTTATATCTCACTCACCACCCTCCTCCAGTCTTCTGCTGGTGCATTCCAGTGGTCAAGTCCAACTAGAAGCCAGGGGGTAAGGAAGCCCTTTGATGCACTCCATATCAGTCAGTCTCATGGAAAAGAGGAAACAGTGCATCTGGAAAGAAAAGGGAGAAATATCCAGCACAAACATCATGTGGGTTGCTCAGATTTACCTAGATCTGAGACAAAGCTGAAGTAGTTTTTTCTGAACTACTAACTATACTAATGGATTTCTGGATAAAACCTTGGTAGCCGACATAGCACCTATTTTTGCTGAAACTCTGGGAAAACATCTTTTCCTGCCTAGATTGTATCCACTAGAATACCTCTTGCCACAAGGAACAGAATATCTGACAAACAGTAGCTTAAAGCATAAGGTCATGTATTACATCTTTAAAATGAAGTTCATCTGTGGTTAGTTTCAGGGTTAGTTGAGCAACACAATCATATCAAGGACCCAAACTCCCTTTGTGTTTGCTCTCTGCCATCATATGCATGTTGGCTTTTGTCTACAGGCTTGTCACCTCTTAATTACAATGTGGCTGCCACAGCTTTAGACATCACATCCTCAGAGGTCATTGTACACAGCGGAAGGGAGGGAAAGGGAGTGGTGCTCCCGTTTTTCGGAAGGAGAGAAATCTTTTCCAGACTTCCCCCAGTAGATTCTCCCTTATTGGCCAGAAAGTGGTCACATGCATACCTAAGACCAGTCACTGACTGACAAAAGGAAATGGGATTGCCACCATTCATTAAATTGGTCATAAGTCATCCCCAAACAAAATAGAGGTTCTGTTTGAGAGGAAAAAGTGGTAATAGTTAAGAAGGTACCCAACAGTGGCTGCCACATACCTCAACCAAGAATAAGTTATCCTGCTTCTTGGGCAGTAAACTGCAGTGACTAGGAATGTGAGCTTTGGTGTCAGACTGCAAATATTAGCTTTTCTACTTACTAGCTCTGTAATCTTGAGCAAGCTATCTAACCTCACCTACTCTCAGTTTCCTCATCCACAAAACAGGCATGATAACAGTGCTTACCTCTCTGAGTTGTGAGAACTGTAGAAAGCTATTTGAGTCAAGCACTTAACATAGGGTGTGGCATATAGCAATCAGTAAATTATTATTTTAGTTTGTGCTAAATTGTAAATATTTTTGACAAGGCTAAGAGCATTGTTAACCACTTGTTTACAATTCTGTAGATATTAAATTCACCCATCTTAGTAAGCTTAGATTCAGTTTTTAAGATATTCTAGAAATAAGCTGCCCACTCCATTGAATTAATTCTGAATTTCTATTCTGGAAATTACTATGTAGTAAGAGGGGTCTCATTATAAACTCTGTCTCTAAAATGGCATCTAATTAAATAATCAGATTATATCCACGTTATCACTGCTTTACAAACCCAATTGTTGGCTTAATAGTTGTGCTTTCCATTGGTGAATATCAATAAGCTGAACGATATGGAACCTGCTTTAACAGAAATAAATGAGACAGTTGAATTTGATAATCTCCAAGGTTACTTTGGACTATATCTATCTAATCTATTGAGACAGAGAGAGATATGTTTCAGTATGAAAACTGTACAATTTAGGTCCCAAGATGGCTATGGTGACTTCAAATAGCACATCCTCACAGAATAATGTCCAAAGACTAAGAGGAGGGAAGAGGATATCTTCTTTCCTCATTTCCTTTTCATAGATCAAGGAAACCTTCCCTGAAGGACCCCAGCAAAACTTCTCCAGCTCATTGGCCACAATTGCCCAATATCCTTTACTAAACCAAACATGGCCAAGAAATACCACATTGCTTATCCAATTTCCCCTCAGGAGCGCAGAATGAGGCCCAGCTTCTTGCAAACCATATGTCTGCAAAATATCTGAACCAAACTGTGAGATCTCTTGGTAAATATGAATGAGGAGATTGGTTTTTGGGTAAGCAATCCACAGTATCTGCCACAAATACACTGCACTGATTTACTTCTAATAATTTTTTCCTTTAGTGAAGTGGAAAGTACATTTTATTTTATAATATTGTGCCAATTGTTCCTAATGAGAGTTAAATACCCCTACCTCTTTAAGTAGAAAACTTCAGAATGGAAAGTATAAACTTCTAATTTTTCTGAAGTGACCCATGCTTAGTTATTCCTTTGTACTATCAGGATGCCTCATCTGCTGGTGCGAGTTCAAAGTCTGTGTGAGTGGTACCCATGGAGTTGTGCATGGCTCTATGCCAAGCAAGACCAGTGTAGGGAAAAATGTTAGATTCCATTTATATTTATGTTCTCACTAGTTTCTCTCATAGTAACCTGAATCTCTAGTAACAGTAAATCAAATCATTATTTAGATGAAGTCATTCTCAAGTATTGAGGTGGTGGGGGGTGAGGAAGACAAATAGAGCAAATATTTGCCTTCCCATAGAGAATATAAAAAAATTTATCCTGGTTTTTTCCCCACAGATTATTATAATAAAACTTTCTTGAATTGTTAAAATTCTGATCCACAAAATTTTTCATTGGCTTAGTAATATGTTCATATCGTGGAAATGATATACGTAATATAGTCCAACATTAATAGCCTAACCATATTCAGTATTAACATTCTATTGTATCTTTACATTTTATTAGCATTTTTATTTGCCTAGGCCTATGGGCTAATTTGTATGCTAATGCTAAAATATACTCAATTACAAAAGCAATAACATGGAAAATTTTATTTCAGTTAAATAAACTAATTTATTGTCTAAAATCTGTATTACTGTGTTGCATGCATTAACAAGTTTTTTTTTTTTTTTGCCTGTAGGTGCCCTTACCTGCAAATGACCAAATGAATCCAGCCCAAATTCATAGAAAAACAGGAACATTCAAAATCAACTGCAGTGCCAACATGCTTTGGAAAGGGGAGTTAGTTAAGCAGTCAAATGTCAAGTTTGTCTAACAAAGCAAGACAAAGAGAACATTGAATGAAATAAAAAATACCAAAATGCCCATCTTTCATCCTTCAACTTAAGTACAACCTCCTACCCAAGAATAGCCTTGATTTCCTACAGGTGGATGTCCTCTCTTCCTTCTTCAGAACCAATAGCATGTTCTATCTCTTTTCAAGTAGTCCTCAATATCCCCAAGGGCAGGATTGTTTTCTGATTCATTTGTGTATCTCCCATTGGGCTGGGTGATTTTTCTTTAGTACAGTTAGTACACATTTGTTCATTCATTCAGTCAACAAATACAGAGAGTGTATGGTATGAGCAAGCATTGTTTTAGGTGCTACTTTACAGTAATGAACAGACTTACAGGTCCCTCCTTTCATGCAGAAGAACACAGTAAACCTAAAACAAGTAAATGATCAGGGTAAGTTCAGGTAGTAATAATTACTATAAATAAAATAGAAGATGAAACAGAATGAAGAGATGGGTGGTTAAGAGAGGACACAGACTACGTTACATAGAGGGCTTAGAGTAGGTATGACGGAGAAAGTAACAGTTGAGCTGAGACCCGAATGACAAGGAAGAGTAAGCCTTTGAAGACATAAGTGTAGAACACTCCAGGCCAACATGAAGACTTTAGGTAGACCTGTGTCTGAATGTAAGGAACAGAGAAAGTGCTGTCGTGGCTGGAGTGTGGTTATGGAGAAGAGTGTGGTAGGAAATGAAATCAGAGAGGTAGGCCAGAGGCCAGATCACATAAAGTCTTTCAGGCCAAAGAAAGGAATTTGGATTTTATCCAGAACACAGTGAGAAGTTTTAAGGAAAGGAGTGGCATAATCTGGTTTATATTTTAGACTTAATTGCTGTGATTCTGATTGTCGTGTTGGGAAGGATGGGGCTGAGAGTAGAAAGACGGAAGCCAGATAGGATCCTAGAATGGGAATCCATTGAGAGATGACGGTGGCTTAGACTAGGGTAGAAACGATATTGATGGAAATTTGTTGAATGCACGGTGGAGAACAGAAATTATAGTTTTAATTTCCTAAACTGATCGTACTTTAAGAAATATATGTTACAATTGTATTTAATGGAAGCTTTGTGGAATGTAATTGCTTTGTTGAATCGTCCCTTCCCAGTAAGATAAGGGGGAGGAGATGAGAAAATAAAAAGTGAAGAAAAGTTCTTAATTAAGTTTAAATTTATACAGGTTCTTTCTTTTATTGTGTTTACTGAGAAGAGCTACCAAAGAGATGTAATGTTAATTGCAAGGTTTTTGTTTAATCCCTTAAGAAAGTAATATCCACTTAAAGCACATTATGACCTTAAAGTTTGTGAAACAACATTTACTATTATTTTAATCTACAGATTATGTTGTTATAAGACCTGGAATTTGTTTCTTAAATTATAAAGGAACTCATGAGCTTTGTAAAAAAAGAGTTCTACCACCATATAAAATCTTTTAGGTTCTTTGACTAGTTAGAAAACTTCAGACCCTTGAGTCTTACTTTCTCATTGCAATCTGAAAGCAAATAGTGCCTTTAGCAGACTCCAATACAAAGCACAATGTGAGGCTCCCTTTCTGCAACAGAAGAAAAATTCTCATTTACTTGGCTAGGCTTAAGTGAAATGCTTCCAAACCCACAGTCCCAAATTTCACAGTAAAAATAATTGGAAACACACCATGTGAGCTTAAAATAAACATACCTCATTCAAAGACAGGATACTGTGGCCTTTCTTATAAAGGTATCAAAGTAAATTCTATATTCGCCTTCATTCAGAAATGGAAAGTGATCCAAAAGAAGACTTACACACGGCCAACACATATATTAGAAATGCACAACATCACTAATCATCAGGGAAATGCAAATTAAAACCATGTCAGAATGGTTATTACCAAACAGATGAAAGATAACAAGTGTTGGCAAGGATGTGGAGAAAAGGGAACCCTTAAACACTGTTGGTAGGAATGTAAATTAGCATAGCCACTATGGAAAACTGTATGAAGGTTCCTCAAAAAACTAAAAATTACCATATGATCCAGCAGTCCCACTTCTGGGTATATATCCAAAGGCCATGAAATCAGTACGTCAAAGAAATACCTGTACTCCCATGTTTATCTCAGCATTATTCACAATAGTCAAGTTATGGAATCAACCTAGATGTCTATCAACAGATGAATGGATAAAGGAAATATGTTGTATATACACAATAGAATACTATTCAGCCTTTAAAAAGATGGAAATTCTGTCATTTGTGACAACATGGATAAACCTGGGGGACATTATGCTAAGTGAAATAAGCCAGGCACAGAAAGACAAATACTGTCTGATCTCACTTATATGTAGAATCTAAAACAATCAAATTCATAGAAACAGAGAGCAGAATGGTGGTTACTGGAGGTTGAGGGGTGGGGGGAATCGGGAAGATATTAGTCAAACAGTACAGTGTTTCAGTTAGATGAGATAGGTATCTGAGGTGATGAATATATTAATTATATTGATCAATTAATATATTAATTAATTGATTCAATCATTCCACATTGTATACATATATCATAGCATTACTTCATATCCCATAAAGATATACAGGTATAACTTGTCAATATTCAATAAATGTTTTTTTAAAAATGGAGAGTGATCTTACTGTATTGGGGATGAGGGAGAGAAGGAGCTAAATTTCAGCCCAGAAGCAGGGCAACTTCTAGGCAATATGGGTTGTGATGAGGTGCTTCTATGCTTAGAACGTAAAGTTAATCTTGGCACATTTAAATATATAATAACTGTCCATTCACAGTTTGATAGGTGCAACTAGAACAAAAAGAACAACCGGTTATATAAACAGCAAACCTTCAAAACCATTCACACAAACAATACATAGTTAATTTTCAAGTTTACCTTTTCAGCCTTGGTGTGTTTGAGGATGTGTAAGAGGTTGAAATTTTTAAGTTGCAAGCCACTATGGACTGAATTTGTGTCCTCCCGAAATTAATATGTCAAGAGCCCTGACCCCCAATGTGACTGTATTGGAGACAGAGCTTTTAGGAGGTAACTAAGGTTAAAAGAAGTTATAAGGGTGGGGTTCTATCCAATCTCCTTTTCTGTCTTTCTCTGCCCCTCCACCAGGAGAGGACACAATGAAAAAGGTAGCTATCTGTAAGTGAGGAAGAGAGCCATCACCAGAAATTAATCATGCTGGCATCCTGATCTCCAACTTCCAGCCTCCGGAACTGTGAGAAATAAATTTCTGTCCTTTCAGCCACCCAGTCTATGGTATTTTGTTATGACAGCCTAAACTAAGACATACGCAGAGTGACCCTTTCAAAAAAAAAAATAAGTGAGATCTAATCTCTCCTTGCTTAACACTGCATTGTATCCCTATTTTATTCGGAGTAAAAGCCATTGTTCTTAAAATAACCAAGAGGCCCTACATGGAGTAGACCATTCTCATCCACCACTCCACCATTGCTCATTTACTTCTCCGACCTCATTTATTACTGCCTCACACTCTCTCACATGACTCTATTCCAGCTACACTGGACTTCTTGCAATTCTTTCAACATGCCAGACATGCTTCTGCCCAAACTGTCCCTCTTCCTGGAGTGCTCCTCCCCCAGATATCTGCATGGCTCATTCCCTCACCTCCAAGTCTTTGCTGAAATGTCACTTCTTCATGGGCTATACTCTGACCTTCCTATTTCAAAATGCAACATCCCCCCAACTCCTAATCCTTCTTACCCTGCTCTACCTTTTCTTTGTCCACAGCATTTATCACTTTCTATTATACTATACAATTTACTTATTACGTATGATATTTTTTGTCTGTCTCTACCTTGGAGTGCAAGTTCCAGGAGGGCAAGGATCTTTGTTTTGTTTACGGATTTATCTGTGATTCTTAGAAGAGTACCCAGCTCATAATAGGATATTAATAAATACTTGTTTGCCCAAGTGTTTTCCCTTCAAAGGTCTTTCAGATGTATTAACTATACTAGGTAATTTAATCTTTATAATAATTTTTAATATTTATAATAATCCTATCAGGTAGCTGTCATCATATTCCTATTTGTAGCACATCAGAATGTTTACTATAGTCACTCACAGGTTTCTTGATGTATGAAACAAAACTTGAACTCATATTTTTGCTCCACATCTAGCTTCTTTTCCTATGCCATGGTGGTCATTCTAAGACATTTTCACAGTGGGACAAATTGTTAAAATGCTCAGGTTAAGAAACAGAGTCTCCATTACGACTGCATGAGAATGGTATTGTGTTAGCAATAAATGTAGACATTTGGGAAATTTCATGTACTGCTAATGAGAATGTAAAGTGGTTCAACTACTTTGATAAATTAGCAAATAAATAAAACTAATAAACTAATAACTTTAGTTTCTACTAAAGTTAGCATATGTATGCTCTATGACCCCTCAATTCTACTCCTGGATGTATACCCAATAGAAATGAACACGTACGTCCTCCAAAAGATCTATACAGAATTAATCATAATAACCTTAAACTGGAAATAATCCAAAGGTCCATTAAGATTAGAATAATTACATAGATCTTAGAATATTCTTACAATAGAATACTGTAGTGCTACACATCAATGTAAGAAAAAGCAAATCTGCACACAACAAAATGGATGAATGTCACAGCTATAATTTTAAGCAAAAGAAGGCAGACACAAAGATACTTACTATGTGATTCCATTGGTATGAATTTCTTTCTTTCTTTCTTTCTTTTTGGCAGCTGGCCTGTGTGGGGATATGAACCCATGATCTTGGTGTGAATTTCAAGGATGGGCAACACTAATAGATAGTGATTGAGGTGAGAATAATGATTACCTTTGAGGGGATATTGACTGAAGGGGGTACCAGGGACCTTTTGGGGTCCTGGCAATGTTCAAATCTTGATCTGGGTAGAGTTTTACAAAGGTATAAACATATGTGGAAATTAATCTGGTTGTACACTTTGGATTGTACACTTCACTATTGTCTCAGTCTGTTTTGTGCTGCTATAACTGAATACCACAGACTGGGGAATTTATAGTAAACAGAAATTTATTTGACTCCTGGTTCTGGAGGCTGGAAATTCCAAGAGCATGTCTCTAGCATCTAGCAAGGGCCTTCTTGGTCCCTCAGACATGGTGGAGGGTATCACATGGCAAGAGAGCATGCATGAGAGAGAGGAAAGGAAGCTGAACTCATCCTTTTATCAGGAACCCACTCCCAAGATAATGACATTAATCCATTCATGAAGGCTGTGCCCTCATGACCTAATCACCTCTTAAAGATCCCACCTCTCAACACTGTTACATTGGGGATTAAGTTTTGGCAGACACGTTCAAACCATAGCAGCTATGTAAGGTAGGAGGTAGGTAGATAAATAGACAGATTTAAAAGTTTTTTAAATGAACAGTTTTTATCAATGAGGAAATGATGGATTAAAAGGTTACAGAACACCTGGCTGGCCGTCTGAAAAGAAAAATGTTGATCCTTGATCTCTGCCTTACTCTTTACCTAAAAAGACATTTCAGATAATCAAACATTTAAATAAAAAAATCTATAGACTACTAGAATAAAAGATGTTAAAATTGTTTTATGGTATTAGAGGGAGGAAGTCTTTCTGATCAAGGCACTAAACAGGATAATCTTATAGAAAAAATCATTAAACTTGACTACAAAAAATTTAAATGTATACATGACAAAACAATTACCATAAGCAAAGTTTAAAAATAAATGACAGTTTTGGAACAAATATTTAAGATACTTGTATTTGTTGACAAAAGGCAAATTTCCTTCTTATTCAAAGAACTCATAAATCAATAAGCACACAAAACAAAACAAAACAATTCAGTGAAAAGACAGGCTAAATTAGATTATAGAATAAATAAATAAAGAGACTTTAAACATGTGAAAAAATGTTAATCTACCTCATTTTTAAAGAACAATAAAATCATTTTTTCACCTAACAGATAGGCAAGGATCAAAAAGTTTGATAATATATTATGCTGCTGAGACAGCACTATAAACTGTTATACTTCTTTCAAACTTTAAAAATTTTCAATGCAGTTCCACTACTAGGAATTTTCAAAGACTTGTGAACTAGTATGCACATTATAGCACTATAAGTACTAGAAAAATATATGGATTAGAGGCTGGTTGAATGAATTGTGATATATACATCAATAGACTATTGTGCAGAATGAGGTAGAGCTTCACGTGCTGATGTGGAGAGATCCTTAAGATAAATTTTAAAGGTACAGAACTATTTGCTTCTATTTGCAATAAAAAGGGGAAATAGTGGATGTACACATACACATGTACAGTATATACCTGCGCTGTTGTGGAGGATATACAAGAAATGATGACTCTGCTTGTCTCTGAGCAATGTGAGTAGGAGACTGGAAGGAAGAAATGCTTTTCAGAAAATATTCTTTATACCGTGAATTATTATTACTATTATTATTATTATCGTTATTACCAAGTGCATGTATTACATGAAAATAAAACCACTATGTTCAAGAAAGAGGAAAAAGGGGAATGAAAGGGAGGAGTAGGGGGAAAGGAAGGGAGAGGTAACAGAGGAGAAAGAAAAATAATCAAGACCTCCACTTCTTCATGCCGCACATCACCTAGCCCTGTGTCTTATGCACAGCATACCAAATAATTAAAACTCCCAAATCTACTCTCAGTCCTGAATCTCATCCAAGTAACAGTTCAATATTTTCAATTCATATTAACCTTTTAAAATCAGACTACTCGGGGCATAAGATGCTCAGGCTAGGGAAGTTTTTGGTTCTTTGAATCAGTCTATACTGGCAAGAAGTTAAAGTTTATCTAATACTTTAGAGAAGATGAAGAGTAAATCAACACTGACAAAAACAAACAAACATACAAACAAAAAACAGTATCACAGTATGACAACAAAGCAGCATGCTACCTATCTGAAGCTAAAAATGAACGTGTCGAAGTTACTATTAAGACAAGACCTATCAGCAGAAATTTCACCAATGTTGGTTTTAGGGGAAATTTGGGGATCAGCTGATTTCTAGATTTGAGGTGGTTCGCAGAGGGTGTTCTAGTCCGTGTTTATCTTCATCTAGGGGGTTAATCTGTACCAAAAGAAAGTTATTTTAACATGAATCTAAACAAATTTTTACAGAATATTAATAGCGCAAAACCCGAGGTAAATGGAAAGTAATACTGAGCGAGGGATAAAATTATTCAAGGATCCAAAATGCTCAGTTCTGGAAGAGTGTGAAGCCCAGAACTTTGGAGAACCTCATGCTTCCTGTACTCAGCTAAACAAGAAACATGCTTCTGCTTCCATCACCAGCAGAGCAGAAACAAATATTGCAAAAGCACTGTGACCCGTGGAGGCAGACTCTCCCACCTTTTTTTTAGTTTTGAAGTCATCTTTAGAGGCTGAAATGCATTCTCATGATTTCTTTTCATGGATCTTGGCAAAATGCTTATGTAACAGCTTGGCCCTTTTCACAAAAATTAGGCTCTCTGCTGGGACAAGTTGCCAGTTATATCAAGAATTCTAAACTTTGAAATTCCCAAGTATATGATTTTAAAGGTCTTGAGTGTTCATTCAGATTATAAATTATGCCATTTATACAGAGACAATCTGGTTTGAATTTTAGGATATCCAGTGTGGCTGGAGCAGAGGGGTCTATGGAGACAGAAGGTAGTAGAAAGAATTATGGAAAGAATGCTGGAAGGAGCCCAGACTATATTCAATAATTATGGGAAGCCCTAGTGGATTATAGAACAGTGTAATAACATAATCAAAGTACTGTTTTAGGCCATGGAAAATATGAGAAATTGAAGGAGAAGAAATAGCTTTTTAAAAATTGCATACATGAAGAATGTCAGGAAAATAGTACAAGTTGTTCACCGTAGTTAAATAATTATCTCTCAGTGATAGAATTATCAAGGCTTTGTATTTTATTTATCTGTTGTCTAGTTATATTAGGAATGTATAAATTTGTGTTGCTTTGCATTAAAAAAGGCCTAAATTATGTGAGTATTTTATAATGAAAAATTCAAACAAATACAAGAGAAAATAGTGAAACTCTATATACCTGTCACCCAGATTAAACAATTATTATGATTTTGCCATATTTTCTCCATCTCTCCCCTTTTTCTTTCTTCCTTTTCTTTCCTTCACCAATGCTTCACCCTTGTTGGTTCCCACGTCTTTCTGACCTGACCCATTATTCCTTGATGGTTTCCTTGCTTTCCAGCACAGCAAGATGTCTCAGACTCCACTTAATTTCCTGCCACAGGCCTGGAATCTGCTCATCTTTCAAAGTGCTCTGTTTCCTTTCAGTGGGTTTTAAATTGTCTTAAGAAACAAAGGCATAAGCAATTTTATACAGAGGTGATCCTTGGACAATTATGGCTGTTACCATCCTGAGAGTCGCAACTAATAAAAATATCATTAAATAAGAATATGTAAACATACTAAAATGAATCTGTTTTTAAAACAAAATAGATTTGTCGACATTAAAAAACTTGCACCTGTAGGTTAACCTTTCTCCTGAGTTGCTTTCATTAGGAAATATTCAGCTCTTTGTGATCTTTTAAATAACGATTTCAAGGTAGCTCTTACTGGATAGAATTTAGCATCTTTTACACTAGTACCCTCATTTCATTTTCATAAATCTCAGCAAAATGCTTAGATTCGTTGAATACCACCTCCTTTCTGCTTAGGGCAGTTTTCTTCCTCTAGCTTAGCCTAAACAGATAAATAATCATTGCGTCATTTACACCATAGAAGCTAAGACTTACCCTTTTAAGGCAGTGATTCTTAACTTTTTTCTCCCCACCATAAGTAAGGAATACTAAAAGCCCATCAGTAACAGTGATTTTCAACACTGTGATTATCAGGGTATGGAGGGAAATAGTACATCCCTTTAGGGATACATCCTCTAGGAGAGTCAAACTTAGGGTGTGGGCTGAAGAAGGGTAGTTGTCTCCATTGAGAAACATGGGTTTAAAGGACTTAAACTGAACACGTGTGTTATGAACTGAATGTTAGTTCCCTTCTCCCCAAATTCGTATGCTGAAATTGACCCTCAGTGTGAGGATATTAGGAGGTGGTATATTTGAGAGGTGATTAGGTCATGACGATGGAGCCTCATGAATGGGATTAGTGCCCTTATAAAAGACTCCAGAGAGCTCTCTTTCCACCATGTGAGGACAGTTCGAGAAGACAGCTGTCTGTAAACCAGGACAAGGGCCCTCACCAGGTACCTATCCCTGTTGGCACCCTGATCTCAGACTTCCTCTAGAACTGTGAGAAATAAATGTTTGTTGTTTAAGCCACCCAGTTTATGATATTTGTTATAGTAGCCCAAGATAAGATAATGTACAAATATATGTTTGTTTGTTTGTTTGTTTGTTTTTAATTGACTGAATCAAAATTGATTATACATATTTTGGGGGTTGAACATTGAGATATGTTGATCAAATCAATATTACTAGCATATATTGTTACAAATCATAATTATTCTTTTTGCCCCTTGTCCAATCTCTCCCCATCCCCCCCCCCCAGTTACCCTAGATTTCTTCTCTCCTTCTGAAAGAATAATGGTTATTCTGTTAATTTGTTGCCCAGATTATCTGTCCAATGCTGAGAGGTGTGATCAGGTCCCCCAATATTATCATAGAGCAGATGCTTCTTCTGTCATTCTGAAATTGGCTTTGTGGAGAGAGACGTCCTCTTCTTTTCTTGATCTCTGCTGATGACTCTCCCTGTGTCAATGCACTCCAGTGGTTGGCGGACCATCTGTGTGGTGGTTGTGGTGTCTAGCCACTTTCGCAGCAGCCATGGTTATTATGGTGGCTATGGTGCGCCACCCACACGTAGGTAATGTTTTTGGCATGCTTATTGTCACTGGTGGTGTGCCTGGTGTGGGAGGGGTGTCTGTTCCCCTTCTCCATGCCTCAGGTCCACAGGTGGGCCCTGAGGTGCTGGCATGGTGTGCCCAGATGTGGTAAAGGGGTCCGGTCCCTGGATCCAAGCCTCTGGTTCCCAGGCAGGCCCCAAAGTGCTGGTGGTGTGCCTTGGCCAGAATTAATTTGTTGTCCTTTGCTTAGTTCTAAAATGGGGGAACTTCCTGTGGAAACTCATACTTGAGCTCTGTGGTTGGGCTAAGTTGCTGCTTTGCTATTGTTTCCGTAGGGAAGGCATTTGGGAAGCTCAGGGTTTAATGGTTGACCTTATAGGTACTTCGAGCTCTCCAGAGACCTGGTGGATCTGTATTGTGTAAAAACTCTGATCTGGGTCTGAGTTTTTTCATCAAACTGCACCCCATGCAATTCTGCATTCCTGACCAGTCTCCTCTGAGTGATCCTGCACTGACTGGGGGGCAGATCGGCTGTCCTTGCTGTGCCCTGGTGTTCTCCCAGTGGGCCTATTTCCCCCACTGCCTGTGCTCCAAACACTTCCCATGGGACAGGTCCAGCAATGACTCACTGGCCTCTGAATAACTCCCCTTTTTCAGCTGTTCTGGCTCCTCAGTCCTGTGTGGGTCCACAGGAACCCTAATTGTGGTCTTGCTGTTCTGGGGGCCATCAAGGCCCTCTTCTCCCCTGCCGCCTCCAAGTTACTCCATCCGAAGGACACAGCTGCAGCTTCTGCTGGCTCCTGCTCAGAGCAGTTTTTTTCTTTCTCTCATCATGGTTTCTCCCGCCTTCATGAACTCCATAGGTCTCTCCTCCTCTTCCCCTGAGCTCCAGTGGTCCCAGCTTGGCTGATGTTACATTCCTATAGTTGTAAATTGGTTGATTTGTGGGAGAGAGTGATCCTGGGAACCATCTATTCTGCCATCTTGACCGGAACTCCTAAATATGTATGTTAAAATAATAACAGCTAAAGCATGAGAAGTGTTTACTATTTGCCAGGCACTATTCTTAAATCCTTTACATGCATTAACTCTTTTAATCCTGACAAAACCACTGTGAAGAAGGAACTGATTACCTTCATTTATATACAAGGAGACTTCAAAGACTTTGTTGAAAAATGGCATTAAAAGATAAAAATAAATAGGGCCGGCCCCATGGCTCACTCAGGAGAGTGCGGCACTGGTAGTGCCGAGGCCGTGGGTTCTGATCCTATATAGGGATGGCCGGTGTGCTCACTGGCTGAGCGTGGTGCAGACCACACCATGCCAAGGGTTGCAATCCCCTTACCAGTCAAAAAAAAAAAGATAAAAATAAATATAAAATTTATTTCTCAACCTAAGCTCCATCAATTTCGAGACGCTTTTGTAAGCAATGATACCAACCATTTAGCCCACCTCTAAAGAACTGAGGGTCCTGGGAATGTAGCTATGTCAATGCAGTCTTTTTTACATTATTAACTGAAGAAAAATGGGTACCCTTTAAAGATTTTTTTGAGATTTGGAAACAAAAAGAAGTCAGAAGTAAACTAATCAGGACTGTAAGGTGGATGCCTAATGACTTTCCAACAAAATTTGCAAAATTCCCCTCGTTTGATGAGAAAAATGAGCAGGAGATTTTTCATGGTGGAGAAGGACTCTCTGGTGAAGCTTTCACTGGGCATTTTTCTGCTAAAGCTTTGTCTTGCTTTCTCAAAACACTCTCCTAATAATCAGATGTTATTGCTCTTTGGACCTACAGAAAGTCTACAAGCAAAAAGCCTTGAGCATCTCAAAAAACTGTTGCCATGACCGTTGCTCTTGACCAGTCTGCTTTTGCTTTGACTGAGCCACTTCATCTCTTGATAGCCATGGCTTTGATTGCACTTTGTTTTCAGGATTGTACTGGTAAAGGCATATTTTATCTGCTGTTACAATTCTTTGAAGAAATGCTTCGGGATCTTGAACGCCCTTATTTAAAATTTCCATTGAAAGCTCTGCTCGTCTGCAGCTGATCTGGGCACAGCAGTTTTGGCATCCATCGAGCAGAATGTTTTCTCAACTGTAATTTTTCAGTCAGAATTGTGTAAGCTGAACGAATTGAGATGTCTATGGTGTTGGCTATTGTTTCTGCTGTTAATCATCAGTCCTCTTCAATTAGGGCATGAACAAGATTAATTTTTTTCCTCAAAAATTTGCGTGGATGGTCCGCCACTGTGGGCTTTGTCTTCAACATTGGCTCGTCCCTTCTTAAAACAAGTTATCCATTTGTAAACTGCTGATTTCTTTAGGGCATTATCCCCATAAACTTTTCATAAAGCATCAATAATTTTACCATTCCTCCACCCAAGCTTCACTATAAATTTGAAGTTTGTTTTTTGCTTCATTTTAGCAAAATTCATATTATTCTGATAGGGGCTCTTTTCAAACTGATGTCTTATCCTTCTTAGTGCATCAAACTAGGTCCAGTTCTAACATGTCATAACAAGTACGTATGAGTTTATTTTGGAGCAAAAATTGTTGCAGTCCATGTGTAGTTGTTTCATAACACATATTTTCCATGAACTTTTTGAAGAGCCTCGTAGATAGTGACATGGAGGAATAAAGGGAAAATGAGTAAGAAGCCCTAAGACCACTCAACTATGACATGAGAGAGCCAGAGTTTGAATTCAGGCAATCTGGCTTCAAACTCACTCAGTTTTTTTTTTTGTTTGTTTTGTTTTTTCTCCCTAAACAAAAAGAAAAACTCTGAATCTCAAAACCACAGAGAAATTACTCTGTTTAAGAGTGAAATACCAGAGCCCTTCATTTTAAAAGCAAGAAAACAAGGTGCCCTCTATCACCATTATATTGTCTGGCTAACCTAATAATAACATGTTCTGTTGATAACATAGTTAGTAATTGGGAAAGAACTAAAACAAGTGTTATTGTTTACACGGGCACTTTTCACATTGTATTACATAAGGTCCATGCAGGCAGGGACGGTATCTTCATCTTCATATATCAGACAATCATTCCTGGCACAAAGAAGGCAAATAATATATAAAATAAATAATTTTGTGATGAATTAAGGTTGATAAAAACTCTGGATTTTAATAAAAGCATATTGCATCATGACACCTATGTACAGGTGATGGTACGTTGTTCAGATTCACACACTTTTGAAAATGAAAGCAGGTACTAGAATTAATTACCCAAGGACTAAATCCTTATTTGAGCACTTTTGCTGCATAAACCACACTGACCAAACAACTGAGTTCCAAGGCAAGGTAATTTATGAAGGTGATACTGGACCATATTTTAGAAGAATAAATGCTATTTTGTAGTATAAATTTGTCAGACAAGCCTGAAGCTCCTTCCTCTTTACCTATTTTTATGACCCATTAGTGAAAACGTTTCCTGCCATTTTTAAGTCCTTTGTTTATGCTACTATTCTATTCTAAACAACTTATCGGTAGATATCTGCCTAAATATTTAGTCTTTGTTCTTAGTTGCAATTTTAAAGTAAACTGTAAATACTATGCAGCATTTTCATAGTCAAACTCTAGGAGTACTTTTACATGTAACTCTAATTTTTAATGTTTTTTTTTTTTTTTTTTAAAGATGACTGGTAAGGGGATCTCAACCCTTGGCTTGGTGTTGTCAGCACCACGCTCAGCCAGTGAGCGAACCGGCCATCTCTATATGGGATCCGAACCCGTGGCCTTGGTGTTATCAGCACCACACTCTCCCGAGTGAGCCACAGGCTGGTCCTTTTAAGGTTTTTTAAACTGGAATCATCTACATAGGGTAGGAGTGGCAAAACTTCGCAGGCAAGTCAGAGAAGTATATATTCTTCCTAGTAAAAAAAAAGTGTTTAATCTTTCAATCTTTGTCTCTGTGACCAAAGATAAGTATTTATGATTTCTATGAACTCCTTTTGTAGTCTGCATTTTGGGGAGATAGTGGTGGTAGTAAAAATCTGGTTGTTTACATCCTTATAAATGATTTAGCTTTCCTGTTTTGTCAATTCAGCCTTTTAAGTCTCCTATGAGCCAGAGCAAGAATAAAGTATCATTTGCAGTGTTATTGGCAAATATAAAAGGAAATACTGTGTGTGGCTCACAGACACCACTTACATTCCATTGTAGACAAGGAAGCAGGAAACATAAGCATAGTAGTTATAGATTTAAATGGTTTGCCTGTTCCATAAAACACTTGTTTCATTTACTCCTCCAACTCTGTGCAATTCAGCTCAGCTACTGTGAAGCAGAAAATATTATCAATTAGAGGCACAGTATGTTAGTCCTGAATCATAGGGCTTCAGTACCCCGGTGTGTTATGATACCCAAAGCTCTACCCTGCTCTCGCCCCAGCACACACATCACAGCAGGGTGGAATGTGCTCAGAGGCTAGATGTGTACTGAAAATTAATAAAGAAAAAAACTAAAAAAGGCAAAAAGTTAAAAACCAAAAGTTTCTTACAAGATAAAAATCTGAAAAACCATAACACTGGGAATAAAAGTTGATATGTGACCTACAACTGTTGCTATGTTTAGTATAGTAATATGAGATCTCTAAACTGGCAAAATTGGCAGTGACTAACCTGTCAATTAGGCCCTCACGTCAAACTCAATAGATCTAAAATCAAACTTCTTCCTCTCCCATCCAACTCCAACTTCTCAGCCAATGGCAAGACCACCGGCAAAAGCTAGAAACTGAGGTCGTTTTCACTGAAGTCCAGGCCTCTTCCATCCCCATGGCAATCAGTCTGCAGGTGCTGTGGATGATCTTAGTTTCGTAGTATTTCTTGTGTCTGATGTTAATTCCTCATTTTCATTGCCTCACTCTAGTCCAGGCCCTCACCGATTCATTCGTGGACCATTATGACATCTCTCCAGCTGGTCCCTCTAGCAGTTCCACTTCCAATTCATCCGACATACATTGTAAGTGGCAAATTAATCTTCCCAAAACACCACTTCCATTTTCTTCTATAGGGAGACTCAACAGCTCCATCGACTCCAGGGCCCTTCATAATCTGGATTTTCTCCATCCTCCTCAATCTTATTCCATTGGTTCTGAATATTTATTCTTTGATTTGGTCAAGGCCTTCTCTACACAAGTTCATGAACAAACCATAATCCCTCCTAGCTGTTCCTTTGCCTTCTTGCCTGGCATGTCCTCTTCTTCCCCTCTGCCCATTCAAATTCAGCAATAAGTTCAAGCCCTATTTCCAACCTTCGCTTTCTTTGAATTATATTGTTTGACCAACATTTGACTCCTTCTTTCAATAAGCAAAGCTCTGTGCTATCACTGTGAGTGGTTCCTTCAACCCTGAACTGGGGAGTATGAGGGTCATAGTGCTTAAGGGTGGGCTCCTGTGTCAGATGTCCTCTTTTAAGAATGTGACATTGGGTTAGTTACTTAACCTCTCTTAGCTTCAGTTTATTAATCTGTAAAATCGGGATAATAATACTTACTTCATGGAGGTGTGGAGAGATTAAATGAGATAACTCAAATAAGTGCTCAGCACTGTGCCTGATATGGCAAGTACCCAAAAAATGTTCTGTTATTATTCATGAGACATTTGCCGAATCCAGGCTTGTGGGTCCCATCTCCAGGATTCACAATCCAATGGAAGAGAAAGACTTAATGTATGTATGTGCATGTGTGCACATGCAGGGCAGGCTAGGTGGCATTGATGATGACACTGAAGGATGGTGGCACCATTAACCAAGATAACTAAGGAAACCAGGAGAAGGCCAAGTTAATGAAAGAAAGACAATGTGGTTGGTTGGGGGAATTGTTGAGTGTGCGGTTTCAACAGCACATCAGTGGAGCTATGACATACATCCAGTTTACCCCTCCAGATCTGCTTTCCATCCTTTCCCACTTGGCCCTGGCCCCATGGTACTGGTCTGAGGGACCACAGCCATAGCTTCCCATGCCCTCTGGTTTCTGTTTGAATTTGGCCAATGTGGAGCCCAATAGGATGTGAGAAGGAGGGATGAGAGTAAAGTCTGGGTATTTATTTTTCTGGTTTCTTTCCAGTGAGGCTGCCTCAGGCCGGGTACATCCCCTGATAAAAGATCACTTCTCTCAAAGCAGCCTACTCTGCGCATCTCTCTCTCTCCTAGGTTCTGGTTGTCTCTCCCTTTCCTCAGCCCTTTGGATTTAGGGCTGGTGAAAGCCCCGCTCCCACTAGCCCCTTGTGATTCCCGTATCCTCAAACCTTTGCAAACAATCTCTTTGTAAACAAACTTTCTTTGAATTATCCCAATTTGAGTGATATACCATGTTGATCTGGCCATTGGGATTTCAACTCTGGAATTTGGAAGAGAGATTAGGATTGGAGATACAGATTGTAGAGACCAGTTTAAGCAAGGAGAGTGAACGAGATTGCTGACCGAGAGGGAACAGATGAGTAAAAGAGCATCAAAAACAGAACCTTGGGGGGCTTCCATCTTCTCCAAGCAGTGTGAGAAAGAACACATCAACTCTGAGAGTGAAGGTGATAATAATTCTTTTCTTGTGACCCTGATGCTCCTAACTAAATCCTTCCAGAGACATGTAGAAATATAATAATGTTATCGATGGGGCAATCATTTAAAAACATTGTCAGGGTACCCACATCTTGGACTTGGCTTGGAAACAGATTCTGAGTTCATTATGCATACCTATTTGTACAAAAAGTTCACTTTTCAAATTTTTCAATTTTATTTTTTTAATAGGCAATACATTCACATGATTCAAAACCCAAAAAGTGAAAAAATAAAATAAAAAGGTATACGCTGAGAGCCTTTCCCACCTCTGTTCCATTCACCTTGTTTCTTGTCCCCTGCTTCCTATAGTACCAACTTTTATTAGTTGCTTGTATATTCTTTCCATGTTTCTTTATGTAAATACAAGCTAATGTAACTATATATCTTATTTTCCCTCTTTCTTACACAAAATGTATTATACTAGATGTACCATGACTTGGTTTTTTTTACTTAACAGTATGTCCTAGAGATCATTCCATCTTTCTATGAAGTGCTTCATTGGGTTTTTTTATAACTGCATAGAATTCTATAGAGGGGGTACTGTTGTTTATTTACCTATATGGTAGAGGACCTTTTGGTGAGTGCTGCCTACCAACCACAGGTCCCTAACTACAGCTCTCAAACCTTTTGTTTCACTGAAAACATCAGTGCCCCATTCCTTTTGCCTCAGACACCAATATGGCACATCACGGAATTATTAAGAATAATCATGTTTTATTCTATTTTTTTAAACCAAAGTTGAAATGTCTTTGCTACTGTCCCACCAGCCTGGTGAGAAATTTAACCTCAGTTATTTTTGAGCTTCCCATCCTAGAGCTGTGCAAAGATCTGGATGCCATACATATCACTAGGGCATTGGGAGAACCTCTGACCATTGGCCATCGATTCTCATCAATCTTCGGAACACACCCAGGTCCAGCCAGGGCCTTCAGACCCAGAGGTTCTGCTGCATCTAAGGCCTCTAAAAGGTCCTGGGGTGCTGTAGTGTATTGAATTATGTCCCCCCACAATTCACTGAAGCTTGTGTCCCGCAAGTTTTATGTATTAGAAACTTGGTCCCCAGTATGAATGTTAAGAGGGTGGGAAATCCTGTTATGGTAATTGAAAGGTGGAGCTTTGAAGAGGTGATTGGATTGTAGGATCATGCACCCCACTGTGACTGTTAAGAGGGTGGGAAATCCTATTGTGGTAATTGTAAGGTGAGGTCCTTAAAGAGGTGATTGGGTTGTAGGACCATGCAGTAGTGAATGGATTAAAAATGGTGGCCAGGGGCATGGTTCTGAGGGCTTTAAAAGAAGAGGAGTCTGTCTTTCTTTCTCTCTGCTCTCTCTGCTTCCACCACCTTGCAATGTGAGACCCCTGGGTCACTGTTGCCACCACCAGATGGACTTTGGACTTCCCAGCCTCAGAAACTGTAAGCCATAAATTTCATTTTCTTTGTAAATCACCCCGTTTCGGGTATTTTATTATAAGCAATGGAAATGGACTAATACAGAGGCTAAGTCTGGGAAGGGAGCTTGAGCCATAAGACCCTTCATGCCTCTCTCCCCCTGCCTCAGAGCTTCTCTGTCTTCTGGACATTTACCAAAAACTTTAAGAAGCTTAACTTCAGGATTCTTTTACTTTAGGCCCTGCCAAGATCCCTGGAGTCAGAAATTATAAAACCAGGCCATCAGCTTAAAATGGGGGCGAAAGGGAAAAATAAAAGTGAGAAAAACAAAAAATTAGTATTTCCATAGACTATCCTTCCATACTGGCCTCTTCTGCAGGCTCGTCTTCTTTGCCCTGGTCACCCAGTGAGGGGGTTCCCCAAGCCCCACTCCATATTCTCCTCTAGGCAATCTCATCCACTTCCTGGCTGTAGTTGCCATCCTTAAACCTATGACTCCTTGATTTGTTTCTCTGGCTCAGACCTGTACACTGAGCCCCAGAGCAATAGGTCCAATGGCTCAATACCTCCACCTGGACATGTCTCAGTGACATCAAACCAGACATGCCCAGTGCCATACTCACTACCTTCTCCCTTCAATCTGGTCCTCTCCCAGTGCAGTCAGAGAAGCGTAGTCATTCTGGATGCCTCCCACTCCCTTGCTTCCCCAATTCTTCCCCGAATCCTGTCCACCTCCTGCCTTACATAGCTCCCAAATTCTAAAGAGCTCCATTTCCACTGCCTCCACTCTAGTTTTAGCTACCACAATCTCTCACTTAAACTATTGTGAAAACCTTCTAGTTGGTCTTTCCTGCGTCCCATCTAGGCCTCCTCCAAACTCATCCTCATGATGCCGTCAGAACCACAATCTGATCATGTCAACTTCTGGCTTCAACTCTTCAAAGTCTTTCTGCTGCTCCCAGAAATAGACCAAAATGTGTGATGGCCCTGCTTGTCTGTCCTGCTCTCACCTCTCTCCCCCACATCTCACATTGTTCCGTCTTTCTCCCCTTCGGTCCCTGAGCTCTAGCTTCACAAGCTGTTCTTTTCTTCAGCACCTGTTTCTCATTTTTGTCCCTACGTAGGACTCACTTGTATGATCACATGATTAATGTCTACCTCTCCCTCTAGACCATGTGCTCCATAAGAACAGGGGCCCTGTGTCCCCAGTGCCTCACACAGAACCTGCGATGCTATAAACAAATATTTGAGGGAAAAGTAATCAATGTTTGCATGTATTTTTTTGAGAGTTAAGCCTTTCTGAAGTTCAGAAGTATATTTGTGAGAAATTTTTCTCTTTCAATAACATTTATTGAGAATTATATCTTCCACATACTGTTTTTTAAGTGCTTTACATATATTAATTCAGTTAATCCTCACTCTAAGCCTAGAAGGTAAATTCTATTATTATCCCCATTTTAAAGATGCTGAAACTGAAGCATAAAGAGGTCAAACAATTTGAGTGCTCATGGTCTCAGTTAATAAGCAGTGGAAGGAGGACTCCAACCCAAAAACTTTGCATTGGACCCTGAGTTTATTCTGCAAATACTTGCTGAGCAAAAAGCTAAACACTGACAGGAATGGGCTAGAACATCTTCAAAAGAGGAAAGCATAAAAGAGAAAGAGACTATTGTTTGTTAAAGTGTAGTAGATGCTATGCTGAGAATATATTCCATCCTATTGAATCTTCTCAAAATAAAGTAAGCTAGGTATTATTATTCCCATTTTATAGCCAAGAAATCAGACTCAGAAAGTTGGCATAACTGGTCGAAGATCACATAAGCAGTATAAGGAATGACTGGAATTCAAACCTAGGTCAGTTGATGGTAAAGCCAGTGCTCTTTTCACTATATGAAACTGCCTCCAGGGAAAGCTGTTTGAGACTACTTCCTTCCCATCACAAGCTCATTGACTTATCTACTAGTTCAGTGTGCATAAGAATCACCTGGAAAGCTTGTTGAAATCAGAGATTCCTGGGTTTCACTCTCAGAGATTTTGGTGTGGGGTAGAATCCTTTAATCTTCAATCTTAAACACTCCCCCCACCCACACACACTGTCCAGATGATTCTGGTAGTTCCAAAACTTAGTCCAGTGGTTCCAAAACTTTAGCACTACCAGAATCACCTGGAGGGGTATAGAAACCACAAGGCTCCACTGCTAAAGTTTCTGATTCAGAAGGTCAGAACTAACAACTTCCTGAGTGATGCAGGGACCAGCTTTTAAGACCCACTGACTTCTAGAAGAAGACTCTATAAGAGAGATTTCACTACTTATTTAATTTAATTATCCTTTATTCCACCAGTCTTGAAGCAATTCCCAAAATATACATGCCTCTACTCTGCCATCTCTTCATACCCAACTCTTTGAGAATTGTGGGAAATTTGGGAATCTGAAGAACACCATTTTGGGTGAAATCCTTCAGCAATTTGAGATAGAGAAACTTCTACTTTCAAAATGATGCAATGTTTGCACAAAACTCAAAAATATTAGAAGTCTCCAAGTAGGACTGATCCTAGACAAGAAATAGCAAAAGTCCATCTTCCTTCCTCCCTCCCTCCCTCCCTCCCTCCCTCCCTTCCTTCCTTCCTTCCTTCCTTCCTTCCTTCCTTCCTTCTTTCCTTCCTTCTTTCTTTTTTTCTTTATCCTGCTCTAAAATGTAAAAGGCAGGGAAGCTGGGCTCAGTTGGTTAGAGCATGGTGCTGATAACACCAAGGTCCAGGGTTTGATCCATGTACTAGCCAGCTACACACACAAAAAGGCAGGGCAATTTATTTTGTCATGTATTCAATAAAATACAATTTGCATTTAAAGTTGTTTAGATTTTGGGAACCTTAGAGGACAAAGTATCAGACATGTTTACTATGGGGAGACATTTTAAATGAAATAAAAAAAGGACTTTAAAATTTTAATCTTATACTGATCCTCTGGGAAAACCATTTTTTCTTAGTTTCCTGAAACACAAAAAGGTAAAATGTGTATGTGTCTTAGTTTCCTGAAACACAGAAAGGTAAAGTGTGTGTGTGTGTGTGTGTGTGTGTGTGTGTGTGTGTGTGTGTGTTGTTAGGTTCACTTGATTTCATGTCCAAGCTCCATAAAGTGCACAGAGTAAGCAAACAACATAAGGGCTGAAAATTCCATGATTCAGGGCCCATTCACTTGATGGATTTTTTAGATAGGTAATCTTTTCAGCATGTGTGATCTATGAAGATATTTTCCATAAAGGCATTTGGTAAATGAGTTTTTGCTAAATGTATTTCTAGACTTTGGTATCTTCAGAAATAATTCAGTCCTTTCAGATTTTAGAATTAAATAAAAGATTTATGTTTCTTATAGGCATCTGTGAGGAGAGCTGTCAACTTTTTGTCTTGAGAAACCTTTACAAAGATTAGTGTCTCCACAAAGCCTCCTCTTTTGGCCTTCTGAAACCTTATTCCAAGCAATGGGCTCATCATCACGTCACCCCTGAATTCCACTTCACTGTTGTAAGGAACAGACATCTGACTCTATAGACTGAAATTGATTGGCTTTATTGACTGAAAATCAACTTCATTTATTTTCCCTTTCTCTTTTTACTACTTTAGGCTTGAATGCAAATAAATAACTCCTCTACGACTATCCTCTGGAAGTGAGTATTTTTTAAATTAACAAATCAAATGTCTTGGGGTGTAGGGAATTATGTTTTTGTAGACCGTTGATGATTAAGTCTTCTGAAAATGCCAATGGGCATCACAAGCTTTTTCTTTTCTCTACTAAAATAGACCCATCATTAGGTAAATTTGAGATATATGGCAGAGGGATGTACTCTACTAAGTGTGAGGCTGGTCTGACTTGACTATCTTACACATGGAGTAAGTGTGAGGACACAGCTGCCAACCACATGAGCTCTGGAAATAGACCTCATGAGTTCAGTTCTGATTCCCTAGTTCAGTTGCCAGCTGTGTGACCTTGTGCAAGTTACTTAACTACTCTGTGTCTCATCTGTAAATCAAGATTCTAACAGTAACTTCAAAGGGTTATTCTGAGGATTATATGTAAAGGACACTGAGAACAATGCCTTAATATAATAAATTCTCAATAAATATTAATTGTGGTTGTGTTTTTATAATTAATATTGGAAAGTTCATATAGTGCTAACACAAAAGAGAAGCAATTTGATTCTAAAGGGATAAGTACTGATGATGGTTTGGTTACTGAAAAATGGCATTAAGGCCTATTTAAAGGAAAACAGAATAGTTATTAGTTAACCTGATCCCAAGTTAAAACGAGAAAGTTCCTTTCTGTAGAAAGCTACTCCTTATAACAAAGAAATACTATACATAAAATGTATAACACACACAACATAGCTTAAAAATATCCCTCATCAAAACAAACAAACAAACAAAAAAAAAAACCCCTAGATTTTAGTTATGAACAGAAGCTATTACATTACTACCTTGAGACATCTGCTGACAGGGGAGCACAATTATATATTCGAGCATAATGAATGAATATTCTTTTATTTATACTGCAACTTATTCCAGAAAGGAATAGAGGCTGCTATAATGGGTGAATAATAAGAGAAACATAAAGAAATCTTCTAATGTAGTGGGCTAGCTCTCAATGCATACAGTATACATTGTAAAAAATGTTGCAAAGAAATATAAGAATAGAAAATGCTCCTTCCTTTATTTTTACTACTGGCACAATGCTTCCTCTTTCCTGAAATATCAACATTTTATTTGATCTTTTCTGATCCTTCATTCCCCATATTTAATCAGTAGCCATGACCTATTAGTTTCATCTTTGCAATATTTCTTGGAGCCACATCATTTTTGTTTCTACTGCCAATATTTTAGTTCACATTACCTCTTTAACATTAATAGTTTGCTATTCATCTCTTAGACCCTTGTCTTTCCTGTTTCCATCTTCCCTCCTCTTCTACCACCATAATTCATCCAATAAAGTGCTACTAAATTAATTTTTCTAAAATACGTCTCAGATCTTTTCATTTGCCTGCTAAAAAACCTGCTGTGGCTCCTTATTGCTTTCTACTTTTGATACATTTTATCTGGATATATTTTATGTCAATGTTTTCTACTTTATATTATTATAAATTTTGTATACATTTAAGCTTCTCTACTAGAAAATAAGTTCCTTGCATTGTTTCCCCATTCCACCTAGCATATTGTCTTAGAGTATCAATGAATATTGAAAAAAATAAGTAAACAAAACCTTAGAAGAAAGTATCATTATGTTGATGTGCATTTCTGACTACTATAACTGTATCTGTACGATAATATAACTCAATCAGGATGAAGAAAGAAATAAATCACCAAATTAGGAAAATATAACTAATTCAAGACTTTAATTATAGATTTGCAAGATAGTCATATAATTCCTTTAAATTGAAAAGAAAACATTTTCATCTCATCACCTGCTATGTAAGTTGTGCCAGCTAAAATATTAATCAAAGGTTAAGGAAAGCTAGTAGAATGGGGAAAAAAACAAACAAACACAGTAATTGAAAACAAAATTTAAAAAGGTACCATAACACTAGAGATTCTAATGAAAATGATAAACTGTAATGCCCTTATGCATAAGGTAACAAGATACTTTGTAAGTTGAATGCCTTTGAGAAAATTTATGAATACAAGACAATTGAAAGAGAGTAAATCATTTGTGCATTTATGCTTCTGCAGACAAACAGCATTCTTGGCAATGTGCATTTAAATGTTGTGTGACCCCAGAGAACAATTATATCAAGATGAATTTTTAGCTTGTGTATAATTTGCATCGTAGCATGTTCAGTCTCAGAAGGAAATTCATCCAGGGGATTTCATCAGACATTAAAAAGAGCTTAGAAAAATAAGCAATCATTTTAATAACAACTCAGGTAAGATAAAGATAATCATCTCTTAGTATCTATAATCATTGCAAGGATCAAGGTTTGTGTCTTTCCATACAATGGTAATGCCCATAGCTACTTCTAGGGATTACAATTGTTGCTGTATAAATCTCTAAAATATTTCTCTTTGTGGTATCCCAAAAGTTTATTGAATCAAATTTGAATGAAAGACAGGAGCTTTAGTATACATTCAAATTTTTGTATGTAAGGTATTTAAAAAGCAATTCACAACTTCTACCATTTGAGTGCGGGCTAGACTTAATGCCTCACTTCCAAAAAAATAGAGTATGGAAAGGGAAAAATAGTAACTTTCCAGTGGGGAAACCTGGCAAACACCACTTTAGCCAAGTGATGAAGGTTAACATCCTCAGTGATGTCATGTGCATATTATGTACCCCCTGATATGTGTGATGAGAAGGACACTTCACCTTTGTGCTATTCTTTCCAGAAACCCATAACCCCAGTCTAATCATGAGAAAAACCCGAACTGATGGACACTATGCAAAATACCTGGCCAATACTCCTCAAAACCAACAAGATCATGAAAAACAGGGAAAGACTGAGAAATTTTGGTAACGTACAATGTTAGCAACAGGGGAAACTGGGTGAGAATATAGGAATTCTGTGTAGTATCTTTGCAACTTCTCTGTAAATCTAAAATTACTTTTTAAAAAAGAGTTTACTTAAAAAAACTCACCTTACTTATTCTGCCTCTGACATACAGTGGACATATACCCACCATATGTCATTGCCATCTAAAGCTATATTATCATTTCAGGAGCACTTAGTTGACAACGGTGTTGAATGAAATGAACAAGAAAAGTTACAGGAGAAAGCAATTTAAAGAAAGGACATGCGAAAGCTTAAAGAAAATTTTAAAAAGCTTTGGAAACAATGTATATTAAATTTTTAAAAAAGAATGTATCTTACTTTTCACAGAAAACCACAAAAGAGCCATTGGTAATAAAAATTCACTTTCACTGTATGTGATTTCATTAAAATACAAACAATCTCTGTGCTTATGCTCTTCTCAGGAACGGCTCTGTCCTGTTATCACACTGTAGAGATCTAAGCTACTATTACCCTCTGGGGAGAGCTATGTTTTGCTGGTTTGTGTATAACAAGGTTGCAGCCTATATGCACCCTCTGAGATAATATCTGAGCATGTCAAGTTTCTTTTTTTTTTTAATAGTTAAATTTGACTGCTGACTTTTAAAAAATGTGAACAAAGGGAGATACCATATTTAAAACTGATATCATTCTAAAACCGAAGACAAGTAGACCACGTCATAACATTCTCCACCCCACCTTTGTCCCCTTGGTGGCAGATTGTCCCCTGCTGAAGATTGATGATGACCATGGTTACCTATTCTTAAAGATTTATAATAATATAATTTTATTACTGTCTTTGGGAAGCTAGTTTATATTCTCTCTGTAAAATTTCTTCCTGATTAATCTTAATACTATAAGCCATTTTTTCCTCATTATTACCAGTTTACCTTTTACTACTGCCAATAATAGATTTTAATCCTTATCATACATTTGCAATTGCTTAAGCTCTATGTTCCTTCCAAAGGGAAAATTTCAAGAACTACTGCATTTTCTGCATATGCATCTAAATGAATGTCTTGTATCAAATCCACTACTGAAAGATTCATTCATCACTGTGCTGGTAGGATTACAGATATCTCCTGTAATTTGGAAACTGTGTTCTGGTAGAGTCCACCATTAGGTAAAATGTTGCATATCAAATCTTATTTTCCTGTGGATTCCAGTAACAAATGTTATGTAATTTTCAGTGTAGAGATAGAATGGGGGAGCAAAATCTATCTTTGGAATAGGAAGAGCAGTGACAATGACTAAGGAGTATAGAATGTCATAATGTCAGGTCCATTCAAAGGAGCCTGACTCCTAGTGAGTGGATGGTACAGAGAGACTGTGCCTGTGTTTGCTGTCCCAAGGCTTTCTTCCTGTCTGATCCTTCCTGAGTCTTCAAGCAAAATGGGACCTTGGTAGGAGGAACAGCAGGATGAGGGGAAGGAGGCTCACCATTCCTCCTTCATTTTCTTCCCTCCCTCCCCTGTCTTGGACTTCAGGGCAAGGACTGCGTCAGAAGGCTGACCTCAAAGACTTGAACTTGTTGGTGTAGCTGGCTTTGCTCTTTGGAATGAGGTCTAGAACATCTGCTGTACTTAATACAGGGAACTGCAATATCTGCATTGTTACAGTATACAAGGAAAGAACTTTATGTATTCTAATGTTGCAGATGTGCATGGTTTTCATTAGGTTAAAAAAAAAGTGTCACTAAAAAGCAGCTTTCCATGTAGATAATTTTTCTTACCTTGAAAACATTTCTGCTTCGAAGAGAGCAGTTTTGCATCACAATGAAGCTAGTTATCTCTTGATCTGTATGTGAATCAGGGCCTGGATCTTCTCAGGTTCCATACTCATATTTTTCAGTAGTCTTTTTTCTGATGCTTTTATAAGTAACTTTGCACATATCTGACTGTGCTGCTTTTTTTACTGCCCTGGCTAAGCATTTGCCAAGAAAGCCCACCACAATGGAAACTGTTAAGAATGGGGACCACTTTGTACTTAAGAATATTTGTAGCTCCGGAGCCTAGCACAGTGCTTGACACATAAAATGTTTCATTCCTGTTAATTAAAGTGTACAGAAAATTATTTTCTTATCTCTTCCTTTCTACTGGCATGTGTCACTACAGTATGTACCAGAATGCAGGGTTCACACTTTGGACCAACTGTGTAGTGTCAATGCTACCTCATCATTAATAGGTCCTGGGGAGTTGTGAGAAAACTTACCAAGTTTATCTCCTGTTGGCTTGAAATAGGTTCTCACAAATGATCTGATTCTACACCAAATATCTATTACCTCTTGGTGTCTGTTATCCCGTGACCTATTTTTCTGGGGGCCACTTCTCTTCCAACTTCTCATGTTGTTGAGGTGTTTAGTTGCTTCTATTTCTGACCTCATTTGCAGGAGAAGTAGAGCAACTTAGAAAACCTATAGCAGTTTTTAGAGAGTTGAAAGGAGTTAGACTGGTGGATAAAATAATAACTCTGGCGAAGGGATTCAGCAAAGGTAGGATTTGGGCCAGCCAAAGTTGTGAATCAACTATTAGGTTATATATACCATTCACCTCCAGGAAGGCACTTTGAACATATAAATATAAGCCAGTGGAAGTTTTAAGACTGATTAGTTGCAAACTTCTCTATTAATTAAATTTCACTATGTTAACAGTGCCCCCTCCCATTTGTAACATATCTTTTCCAATAATTTTCTCAGCTTTGACGTTTGCACTTCACCAGTGCAGAACACAACCACTGATCACATTTACCTCCTCCTACTAAATCATCCATTTCCAGGTCAGTGTTGTATTTGTCCAGGTCCTCCACTCTTGCCTGTTTTGCCCTGACCCCAAGTACCTTTCACTGTTTTTTGTTTTGTTCTGTTTGCAGGCAACATTATTTGTGGAAAAATCTACTTGGTCTTCTGTTTCAAGGCCTCCCTTGCAATTCTCTCTGTGATACTGCTCTGTGTCTAACTCCTGTTTACTCACTGGGCTGGGAGGAGTCAGCGCACTCTGCTCCCCATTTCCTCTCCTAGACCAGTGTTCATCCAACTTGTGCCTCTAAATTTCCATCAACGGCCCCACCATGCTCAGTTTTTCAAAGGCTTAAAAGCAATTCTTTTTCTATGTCAGTCTATGAATTATGCTTCCACATCATGTGTCCTTTAACACTGTCACCACAAACACTCAGAAACTCTTTGCCTGAACTATTTTATAACATTCAAACTAGTCACCTTCTCCTACTTTTAACCCATTGCCCAACCCACATGCTATTTATTTAATCTAAAAAGTAAATTCTGATCTAGTAAAAAAAAGAAATCAAAGATTTATTTGAACATTGAATAAAGCCCAAATTCTTCAGTCTGGCATCCAAGTCTCCCTATAACACGTCTCCAACATTTAACTCCAGCCTTACCTTTCAGTGTCCTGCTCTTCAACCAGACTACACTACCTACACTGTATACTTTTCCTGCCCTGTGGGATTTTCTGCTTTAACAGTGATAGTAATAGTTGCAACTTTTCAAGCACTAAGTCCTAGGCATTGCATTAATCACTTTACATTTAATCAACTCAACAGTAGTACAAGGTAGGAAATATTATGCCATTTAGCAGATGATAAAATTGTTATGGGAATTTCTTAAATCACATAGCTGGAAAATGGCAGACCCAGACTTGAACCCCCCCATCTGTCTCCAAAGCCCATGCTCCTTCCCTTGTTGGAAATGTACTACTCTTTACTCATCAAAATTACTCACATTCCCCCCAAATCATCTCATATGCACCTTCTTTGATGAAACTATTTTTCATCCCTCTGACCAAATGGGATCACCCCTCCTTTATATTCTCATAGTACTATAGTTACTTTGCTTAGCCTTTCTAAAAGCCAGTTGAGAAGAGGATATGGTTGCAACCCTACTGGAACTTATATACCACGTGCTTCTTACTGCCTTTTGTATTCCCTTTTAACATAGTAGGCATTTATTACTTGATTATTACACTGAGACAATATCTATGTATCTGTGTATCTCCCTCTCTATCTATCTATACCACCCATGTATACTCTGGACTATGAGTGTGGAGGAATCTGACAGAATGTTTTCCCAGACCATCTTTCTCAGAATACTGTAGCCACAATGGCATCTGAACCTCATTTTTACAGTTGTCATTTGTGTAAAAATGTGCATGCTCTATACACAAGAAAGTTTTTGTTCAACTAAGATAATAAACTGTTTATTTATCTCTCTATATATAATCAAAGGATTCATGTCATCAGTTGCTTTTTTTAAGTCCCACTACTTATAGAATCTGATGTGAAGACAGCTTGTTTTTTGTTCAGCAGCACTGGGGGAAAACCAGGCATGAGGAATGAGAGGCAAGAGTGACAGTAAGTGGCAAAATCAGGATTTAAATCTGGGTGTATTGGATGCAAATACAGTAGTTCTTAAACAATATGCTACACTGTATCACAAAACAATTGCCGAGCTATTTTGTTGTCTCCAAATACAGTCATGCTGTTTCAACAATACATTCTGGCCACTGGGATTAGAATTAGTGTTTTCCCAAAACAATTTAGCTGCTTATCAGTAATTCAAGATGGGGGTTCTTTGTTCTTTTTCTTGTTTTGTTTTTGACGGAGAGGAAACGTCTTACCATTTGTTCAAGGAGACTGTCTTTTAGCTGTGCTTTAGATTCTACCCCTGTAAAATCTTAATACAAACAGTTAATCTTATTATTTGTCACTTTTTCCTATTATATTTCAGAAGGCAAGTTCAAGCTTGGAGATTACCTTGCTGTCATCATTCTTTTATTTTCTTGTAACTATTCCTATAAAACTGAAGTGTAACTTAAAGAATGAAGAATAATAGTTAACTGCTTTCATGTTCTACCTCTGCACAGCATTTTCTGAACCAGAAACAAATCCAGTTTGCAATTAAGTGTGTGCAAATGAGAGGGAAAAGGTAAATTTAATTTTTGGTAAGAAATATATTAAAATAGACCTTACAGTAGGTCTCCATTGCTTTGAGAAAAGTATGCAAATTTCTTCAGAAGGTGTTCATCATAAAATGGTCCTTCGTTACCACTCCAGCCTCTTTTCTCACTATTTTCTTCTCTCGCTTCTATTCCAGACATGCTGAACTTCTTATAGGTCTTCCCCAAAGACATGCTCTTTCCCACCTCTGAACTCTGCACGTGTTGATCTTTGCTTCCCTTCCCCTTCCTAGCTAACCCCTATTGCTCCTTCACGTCTAAACTCACACTGCACTTCCTTCTTGGCTCCCTAACACCTCCAGTGTCAGGAGCCCCTCTTCTCTCTCCTGCTTATTTCCCACTGGTATCACATGCCATATGGATTTGCAATTGCCTATTAGTTTGCCTGTCTTCCCAATTGACTTGTAAACTCCCAGAGGAAAGGGACTTTGTCTTGTCTATTGTTATAGACAAGGACTTTGGATGGTATTTGGAACCTCGTATGTCCTTATTACATTTTTTACTGAATGAATGGGTGAAAGAATTAACCCTTTTCTAAGAAATGACAGTTATTCTAGACAGTCAGTTTTCTATCTTTTAGGATTAAGAATTATTTCTCATGACCTTACTATTCCCTGACAGATTTCAAAGACTGAATTACAGCAGGTTAGTAGCACCCAAATTATTAAAATAGTTGGGCTACTGCCAGGTTTCTTTGTATATAATACATACTTTGCATCTGCATATTTTATTTGCACAGAGATTATTTTTCTGGGAAATAATACAGGAATACCTAGTGAGTAAACCATCAAAAGAGATGGATCAGCCTAAATTAATCTGAGAAACTAAATATAGCTGAGTGGAAAAGAAATAGTGCTTACTGTTATTAAGAGTGAAAGCACACACTATATTTTTCTGTAATCAATTGCAAATTTACATTTGATAACTCTGGTTGTTGTTTAATCAAAAATGATTATCTTCCTTGATTAGGAGTATTTTTTAAGGAAAAGGAATTGCTAATTAGTTTGCTATCACTCTGTTGAAGGTGTTTGCAATTAAATTGAGGAGGTAAAGAATGCTGCAAATGATTCAAATGCTGAAATGTAGTTACTAAATATTGAAGGAGTTCTACTTTAAAACTATGTGAAGTTATAAACTTCTTTAAAAACAAAAACAAAAAAAACCCCTCCAGTATCCAAAATGCCGTTCTCACAAAAAAAGAAAAAAAATCTGTGAACTCTTGGTTGAGACTACAGAGACTGATTATTTAACATTTTTATTATGCCTGTACCTAAAAAGGAAAGAAATTGTTATTGTGTATTTAGATACATTTAGATAAAGTCATGATATTAGGCCATTCTAGAGTTGTTCATTTCTTTCATTAATATGAGACTGACTGTGCATAACAACTACTTCTGATTAGATCACTTCAGATCTGGTTCATGAGTCCTCCCAAAGCTTTGAGATTCACATATCATATGACTTTTATTTGTTATTCATTTCACCTGTAGACAATACCAAGGGCACAATCTGTAATGATGAAGTGGTTTCTTCAGTAGTAACATTTAAAGTTGTTTGCCTCCTGTGGCATGGAGCTGGGGACTGGACCCCCCTCCCACAACCAGGCATACTGCCAGTGCCAAGGAGCATGCCAAAAACAGCACCTCCATGTGGGTGGCCCACCACAGCCACCACAATAACCATGGCTGCTGCAAAAGCATCTAGATGCTACAACCACCACGCAGATGGTCCACCAACCACTGGAGTAGTGCATTCACACAAGAAGAGTCACCAGCAGAGACAAAGAAAAGAAGAGGATGTCTCTTTCCACAAAACCCATTCCAGAGTGACAGAAGAAGCATCTGCTCTATGATAATATTGGGAGACCTGATCACATCTCTCAGCATTGGACAGATCATCTAGGCAACAAATCAACAGAGTAACCATTATTCTTTCAGAAGGAGAGAAGAAATCTAGGGTAATTAGAGGGGGTAATGGGGTAGGGAGAGGAGGATGGGGAGAGATTGGACATAAAGGGGCAAGGGACATAAAGAGAGAGATTGGAGAGAGGGGCATAAAGGGTAATTATGATTTGTAACAATATATGTGCTAGTAATATTGATTTGGTCAACATATCTCAATGTTGAGCCCCCAAAATATGTATAATCAATTTTGAGTCAATAAAAATAAATAAATAAATAAATATTTTTAAAAAAATAAATAAAAAATAAAGTTGTTTGCCTCTTAGAAAGCCAAATTGCCTAAGAATATTTTCTTTCCATCTTAACCATTTTTAAGTGTATAGTTCAAGTGTATATTAACTATGTGCACATTGTTGTGAAACAGATCTCTAGAACTTTTTCATTTGCAAAACTAAAACACTATTCATTAAACAACCATCCCTGGCAACCACCACTCTGCTTCCTGTTTCTAAGAGTTTGACTTCTTTGTATACCTCATATAAGTGCAATCATGCAGTATTTCCCTTTTTGTGACTGGCTTGTTTCACTTAGTACGATGTCCTCAAGTTTTATTAATGCTGTAGCATGTGACAGATTTCCTTCTTTTTATAGGCTGAATTCCATTGTATGTATATATCACATTTTCCTTATACAGTTTTCCATCAATTGACATTCAGGTTGCTTCCACCTCTAGGCAATTGTGAATAAATGCTGCAATGAACATGAGTGTGCTGAAATAAGCCAGGCACAGAGGGAAAAATACCACACGTCCTCACTCATAAGTGGGAGTTGAGAGAAAGAAGGAAGGAAAGAAAGACCAAAGTGGTGTGTTGAATGGGCATGCTGATAGTATTGATCTGGCCATCACATCTTGGGCACAAGTGGTGACAGTCAGGTTTGTACCCATGAATATGCATAACCAATAAAAAAAATGTGCATGCAAATATCTCTTTGAGATGCTGCTTTCAATTCTTTTGGGTATACATCCAGAGGTGAGATTGCTCGATCCTATGGCAATTCTATTTTTTTTTGCAATTCTATTTTTAATTATTTGAGGACCTTCCATACCATTTTCCATAGTGGCTGCATTATTTTACACTCTTACCAACAGTGCATAAAAAAAAAGTTCCAATTTCTTTACATCTTCATCAATACTTGTTATTTTCTGAGTTTTTATTTTGTTTTGTTTTTAACTACTGGCCATCCTAATGGGTATTAGGTGATATCTCATTGTGGCTATGATTTGTATTTCCCTGATGATTAGAGATGTTGAGCATCTTTTCATATACTTGTGACTGTATGTATGTCTTCTTTGGGGAAGAAATCATTTTCAGCTTTCTTTACCTCCTTAATTTTTAATTTTTATTCAAGTCCCTTGCCAATTTTTTAATTGGGTTATTTTTTTTTGTTGTTATTGAGTTGTAGGAGTTCTTTATATATTCTGGATATTAAATCCATATCAGATATGTGGTTTGCAAATATTTTCTCCCATTTGTAGGTTGCCTTTCATTCTGTTGATTATTTCCTTAGAGGTGCAGAAGTTTCTAGGTTTGATACAGTCCCATTTGTCTATTTTTGCTTTTGTTGTCTGTTCTTTTGGGGTAATATCCAAGTGATCATTGCCAAATCCACTGTCATGGAAATTTTGCCTTATGTTTGTCTCTAGGAGTTTTATAGCTTTAGGTCTTATAGTTTAAGTCTTTAATCCATTTTGAGTTAATTTTTGTATCATGGTGTAAGATAAGGGTCCAATTCATTGTTTTGCACATGGATTTCCAGTTTTCCCAGCCCCATTTGTTGAAGACAGTTTCCCCATTGTATAGCCCCATTGTGGCATGTTTGTTGAAATCATTTGACCAGATATGTGAGGGCTTATTTCTGCACTTTCTTTTTTTTTTTTCTTTTTTGTCTCTTTTTTACTGACCGGTAACGGGATCGCAACCCTCGGTGTTGTGCCCGCACCGCGCTCAGCCAGTGAGCGGGAACCGGTCTCCACATGGGATCCGAACCCTCGGCGGGAGCGCCGCCGTGCCCCCAAGCAGCGCACTCTCCAGTGTGCCACCGGGCTGGCCCTTATTTCTGCACTTTCTATTCTGTTCCATTGGTCTATATGTCTGTCTTTATGTCAGTAAATACTGTTTTGATTACTGTAGCTTTGCAATATACTTTGCAATATACTTTGCAAATCAGGACAGGTAAGGCCTCTGGCTTTGTTTTTATTTCTCAAGATTGTTTTGGCTGCAAGTGTGCTTTTAAGAAAATGTTCAATGTTAGGTTATATTAAGGAGAATGTGGTATTCAAATGTTAGGAAATAAGAATACATTCTCTCTACACTCTTCATACCACATATACCACAGCCCACTGTATTGAATTCTGTTCCCACATTCTATGAGAAACATTGTGTCCATGGATGGTAACCAGAATGGGGAAGGTCCAGAAATTATTTCATGTAGAGAACATTTGAGGGAATGTGAAATATTTAAACTAAAAAAGAGAAAACTAGAGGAAATTATTATAGTTATTTTAAATTATTCATGCAATCATTTATTATTTCCTTCATTCAAAAAATACTCATTTAATTCCTACTATGAATCAGGTATTCTATCCTACTCATACTTGGGTAGACTATCAGCATTCTGGGATAGGAGAGAAAACTAACTCATCTTTAAGTGCAGACTAAATGTTTATAAATTAATCTTATTACCTTCCCCACCAAATATCCCACACTAGTGCTTTTGTCTCTGTTTAACCTAAAAACAATTAGTGCTTTTGGTCTACAGATTCAACACAATCTATATCAAAATCCTTGCTCATCTTCAAAAGACACCATTAAAACAATGAAAAGACAAGTAATAGACTGGGACAAAATATTTGCAAAACTCATATTTGATAAAGGACTTATATTTGAGATATACAAAGAACTTTAACAACTCAATAATAAGACAAACAACCCATCAAATAATAGCCAAAAAAAGCTGAATAGACATTTCATCACAGAAAATATATAAATAGGTGATAAGTACATGAAAAGATGTTCATCATCATTAGTCATTAGGGAAATGCAAATTAAAACCACAATGAAATACCATTTAACACTGACTAGAATGGCTATTATAAAAAAGACAGACAATAATTAATGTTGGAAAGGGCAAGAACCTGCATACATAACTGATGGGAATGTAAAATGGTACAGTCAGTTTAGAAAGTAATTTGGCAACTGCCTAAAAAGTTCAAAATAAGTTTACTATATGGTCCATAAATTTCACTCTTAGGTATCTACCCAAGAGAAATGAAAATGTGTATACACACACAGACTTGTACATGATGGTTCTTTGTAGCATTATTTACAGCAGCCAAAAAGTGGAAATAAATCTAAATGTCCATCAATTGGTAAATGAACATACATAATGTGATATATCCATACGATAGAACACTACTTAGCAATATAAACAAATGAACTATAGATACATGCTTCCATGTGGATGAACCTCAAAAATTTTATTCTCAGTAAGAGGGCCAGACACAATAGAAAGAGATCATCTATTGTATGATTCTATTTATACAAAATATCCAGAAAAGGCAAAGCTACAGAGGCAAAAAGTGGTTGCCTGGAGCAGGGCAAGGAGAAATAGGGATTAACAGTAAATGTGCATGAGAGATCTAACCAAGGTGGTAAAAAATGTTCTGAAACAGATTAATGATGATGGTTGTGCAACTAGCCAAATTTACTTTAAAAATCATTGAATTGGACACTTAAAAGAGTGAATTATATAATATGTAAAATATGCCTCAATAATGTTATTAAAAATACATTTAGTCAAAAAGAAATGCCTGCTGGCATTTTCCCCCACAGAAATCAACAACCTAAACCCCAAAATTCATATGGGTATGCAAAGACCCAGAATAGCCAAAATAACCTTGAAAAGGAAGAACAAAGTTGGAGAACTTCACTTCCCAATTTCAAAACTTACTCAAATCTGCAGTAATCAAGACAGTGTGATACTGGCATAAAGACAAACATAAAGATCAATAGTACAGAATTGAGAGCCTAGAAATAAGCCCTTACATTTTCGGTCAATTGACTTTTGACAAAGGTGCCAAGAAAAATCAAAAGGAAAAGAATAGTCTTTTCAACAAATGGTGCTGGGATGACTGGGTATGCACATGCAAAAAAATAAATACATAAATTTAGATCCCCACCTCACATCATACACAAAATTAGTTCAGAATAGATAAAAAAATCTAAAGGTAAGAGATAAAACTGTAAAATTCTTAGAAGAAAACACAGGAGTAAATCTTTGTGAGCTTGGAGTAGGCAAGCAATAAAAGAAAAGATGATAAATTGAACTTAAAATTAAAAACTTCGAAAGATACTATCAACAAAGTGAAAAGAAAACCCACAGAATTGGATAAAATATTTCTAAATCATATCCAATAAAAGGCTTATATCCAAGATATATAAAAAAGACTTACAAATCAATAATAAAAAGACAGATAATCAATTTTTTAAAAAGGCAAAGGTTTTGAAAGACATTTCTCTGAAGAAGATATACAATAAGCACATAAAAAGATGCTTGATGTCATTAGTCATTAGGGAAAGGCAAATCAAAAGACCACTTGACACCCAATGACTATAATCAATAAGACAAACAACAACAAATGTTGGTGAGGATGTGGAAAAATTTGGTCCCTCACACATTGCTGGTAGGAATGTAAAATCGTGCAGCCACTTTGGAAAACAGTTCACGAGTTTCTCAGACTGTTAAACATAGAATTACCATGACCCAGCAATTCTACTCCTTGGAAACTACAAAGGAGAAATAAAAACAAATGTCCCTACAAAGACTTATGTGCAAATGTTCATAGCAGCATTATTCACAATAGTAAAAAAAAAAAAAAAAAAAAAAAAAAAAAGAAATAACATATATGGTCATCAATGAATGGAATAAATAAATAAAAAAATGGAGCACTACTCACAATTAAAAAGGAATTGAAGTACTGATACATCCTTCAACATGAGCTATTCTTACAGTGTGAATAAATCTCAAAAACAGCATGTTCAGTGAAAGAAGACATACAAGAGAACATGTATTGTAGGATTTCATTTATATGAAATCTCCAAAAAAGCAAATCTATAAAGACAGAAAGTAGGTTAGTGGTTGCCTAGGGCTGGTGGTGAGAATTGGTAGTGACTGTAAGTAGGTGCAAGATTTCTTTTTCGGGAGATGGAAATGTTCTAAAATCATATAGTGGTGATGACTGCACAACTTTGTAAATACATTAAAGTCATTTAGTTATACACTTACAGTGGGTGAATATTATGCTATGTAAATTATACCTCAATAAAGCTGCTAAAAATGATAATTTTTAAAACCTATATTAGAAATGGAAAGGACCTACAGATCACCGAGTCTAACACCTTCATTTTATAATGAAGTAAGTGAGGTCAAGATAGGTTCAGTGATGTGTCTAAGGTTATAAAGGCAGCTATTGTCCTAGTAGGCTAGAATCCAGGCATCTGAGCATTAGCGTATTCACCAAGTCACTTTTTTGCATATGCATTCCTTGACCACCCAAACTAGGAGGAGTCACTTTTTAAGTGGGTCTCACAACACTGGGTACATTTCCTTTATGACCCTTAATTACAGATTATTGCTGTCCTTTGTATCTGACTGGACAGCTGGGCCATGAGAGGGTGACCCTTTCCCAGTTTTGCTTACCATTGTATCCCGAGAGCCTAGCACAGAGTACAAGAGGAATGTGGGTTCTCAATAAATATTTGTTGAATGAATGAATAAACGAATAGACAGATGGGCCTAAAGCCCAAACTTTCCTGGTAGTCATTGTGAAGAAATGCCCAAGTTTCATGAGGATGACCTAAAAAATAGCTGAACATAGAACTTCCTATCACAGATTTAAGATTATGATTGATTTCTGCTCCTGACAAAACAATGTATTGGTCACTGTACTTGCAAGGCGATGTCGCAGTTCCTGTTTCCAAGGAGCATACCATATGAGGGAAGGATAGACAAGTAAACTGTGGATGATAGTACAGTGTGACAAGTGCCGGATCCATTCAGGCTCTTGGGGTACAAGTGGCAGATGCTAATCTACTGTCTCAGGCAAGAAAATTTTTTTTGTGGGAGTATATAAAGCAGCTCATAAAACTTAAGGAAAAGATAAAGAACTGAGCCCTCAAAACAACAGAAACTTGGATAGCTCCAAAGATCTAGAGGAGAGAAAAGAAGAGAGAATCTTTTTAAGATTCCACAGTTGGAATAAATCAGCTCTATCACCTTCCAACATTGTGTCAATCACCCTCATTCAATTCAAATTCCAGAAGAGTCTGGCTGGTCATGCCCCCGTTCCTTGGCCAGAAAGTGCAAGGCAGCTTCACCAACAGTCCCAGCAAGACTGCATGTGATGGGGAAGAGACCACTCCTAAGAGGAAACATGAATTGCTGTTTTCTGAATGACAGCAGACACAACAACACACATTTTCCCATGAGAATCCATCAGGCCAGGGCATTAGCACCAACCAAGTGAGGAAGAGTTTCAATTAAGTTTCCAGAGCAAGTAATTTTTAAACATAGACTTTCTGGGAGAGATGTTTGTTAAAAATCCTTTCTATCACATCTAGAAACAAGCAAAATTAGACATATTGCATTCTTAGAGATAATCTTTTGCTCTCTTAAACAAATTATAAATCTTGGAGTAGTCATGAAAAAGAACAGAAATTCTTAAATAAATCAACATTTGATGATAATAATAATAATAATAATAACAGCCAAGATACGACTTATGACACACTTATTGTGTTCCAGAAACTATGATTGCATTATTTCATTTAAACCTGCAGCAAACTTGTGAGGCTGCACTAGATTCCTGTAAAGTAGAAACACCAGTTTCTCTCTTACAAATGGGAAAGGGTGGGTTTGCAGTGGTCGAAAAACTTGCTCAAAATGCCTATGGTAGGTGGTGTTGCAGAATTTGAAGTCAAGGTAATTTGACTGCAAAGTCCATATTTGAAACAAATATGCACTAAAAACTGCCAATATCTTCACAATAAAAAATCAATTATATGTTCTTTTATTAGTTTTGTTATTGCTCTAAAGTTCAAATTTGTTTAAGTTGGCTTATTTCTATTTGAATGGGAAAATTGATAAGTCTATACAAAATCTAAAATAAAAAATTCCGAACTTAAAAATTAATCTTAGGATCCTTACCTCAAACCATAATCAAAAATTAACTGAAAATGGATTGAAAACCTAAACTATAAGACCTAACACTATAAAAATCCTAAAGGAAACTTAGAGCAAAAGCTTTTTGATATTGGATTTGGCAACAATTTCTTGGATATGACCCCAAAAGAACAGGTAACTAAAGCAAAAATAAACAAATGAGACTACATCAAACCTAGAAATTTCTGTGCATCCAAGGAAACAATCAACAGAATGAAACAATCAACAATCCCAGTCTATAGAATGAGAGAAAATATTTGTAAACCATATATCTGATAAGGGATTAATATCTAGAATATATAAAGAACTACAGCTTAATAACAAAAAGACCAAATAACCCAATTAAAAAATGGACAAAAACTTGAATAGACATTTTTTCAAAAGAAGGCATACATACTGCCACAGACACATGAAAAGGTCTTCAACATTTCTAATCATAATTCCAAGTTTTAGGTAACTTAGCATCTTGACGTCATTGACTATTTCCACTGTCTTTGTATTACCTGGGGTATTTGTTTAATATGTCTCATATTCCTCTACCCAAGTCACTGAAAACAGGACTTAATAGCCAAGGTTAAGTTTCACAAAAGACCTCTTTCAAGCATTTTATTTGTATGTTTGTTATATTCATCTATTCAATCAACTCAGGTATTTATTCATCAAACTTTTGTTGGTTGTCTACCATGTGCCAGGAACTATGCTTGGTGCTGATGGTACAAATATGAACACACACACACACACACACACACACACACACACTACTGTCTCTGCCTTCAAGGAGTCCGTACTCCTGTACTTTATTAACAAATATATCATAAAAGAATGTAAAATGCTTCACTGAGATACAGAAACACTGACCCATACTGTCAAATACTTAGAATAACTGTATAGCAAAGCTGAAGTCTATTTTCACCTCAAACCCAGGTTGATCAACTTCTTTTTCTAGGACTGCTATTACACAATTCCTATTAATACATTTAACTCCACTTCACACTTTTATGGCCTGGCCCTAAACAATTTTTTTTTTCAAATTCTAGCCAATCGTTAAACAATTTTTATGCTGAACTTAAATATTCAGTAAAGATTTTGTTTGGTTTGAATTTGTATGATTCATTAAACCCATGGTTTTTATTACAGTAATATTTAGAGGACTAATCATCTCTGAGTAATCACAGAGTATGAAGCAATTTAAATGTCATTCCCAGCACAGGTTAGAAGCAAATTTACTTATTAAATTATAAATGTTTTACTTTATACTGGCCATTGAATAATTAAAAAATGAACATGACAATTTCAAAGATGCTAAAAAAAAAGATAACAATGGCAGTACTTCTGCATCAACTCTGAACAGTATCAAATGAGTGCATTTTCTTAAAAATCGAAGACTACTCTTGGGTATTGATTAGTTTGGAGTCACAGTTTTCAAATGTGACGTTCAAGTAACTTATTAATAATTTTCAAAACGTTAGATTCCATTTTGACACTTAAGGAACATTTTGGAATAGGACTTTGCAGCTTTTTATTCCAAAACCGGATTCATTTTGTTAGTTGGACAATGATAATACAGTATAAGGTTGAACCATGTATTGCAAATTTTGTAGGTCAAAAATGATTTTAAAAATTGCCAATTTCATACAGTTTAAACTAATTAATATACTTCAGCATATGATAGGTCTTTAAAAATATAAATTAATTTTAAAAATCATAAATAGAATTTAAAATATTACTTGAGATTTGGGGGGAAAAAGAAAAATCCATAATCCTGGGCCGGCCCGGTGGCGCACTACTACGGTGCGCCGCTTGGGAGTGTGGCGGAGCTCCCGCCAAGGGTTCAGATCCCACATACAGACCGGTTCCCGCTCACTGGCTGAGCGAGGTGCGGGTGCAGCACCGAGGTTTGCAATCCCGTTGCCGGTCCCGGTCCGGTACGGGCGCGACACTGAGGGTTGTGATCCGTTGCCGGACACGAAAAAAGACAAAAAGAAAAAAAAGAAAAAAAAAGAAAAATCCATAATCTTGCCACACAAATATAAATTCTATAATCATTTCTGTACATTCCCTTCCATTATTTTTATTTTTTCTCATGTATATTTTTACACTGTTGTAGTCATAGCATACATAAATGTTTACATATGTAAAATGTAAAACTTTATATCATTTACCTCTTTCCATTTGTGAGATAACCTTTACATTTATAATTTTTAACAATTGCATAATCCACCAATTGAATATACTACAATTTACCTACTGATTCCCATATTGTTGAACATTTAGGTTGCTTCTAGTTTTTCTAGATATTACAAATGATATTATGATGAGTATCTTCTAAATTTCTAAGAAAACGCTGGCTTATATTTAAATAATACCATTAAAAAACTGTATTTTTCCACTGTTTAGACTTTTTTAAATCAAGTAAATTATGATAAATATTCTTGGTACATCAGGAAATAGAAAGCAGTTCAATAAATTTTTCTCTGTAATTTATTGTTACCATTCAAAACTGATTTCTTTTATAGTCATTAATTCATAATGACAACATAATAATAATTTTCATAGCTCACATTCTACCATCAAACTTTCCACTGAGCTTGTAATTGAAATGTCAGAATTCATTCCTGTCCTTGAAAATAATACTTTGCTTCTGACGATTGATTCAAAACTCTGTTTTATAGATCTTAATTCTCACAACTTCTACTTCAGCAGCAAAACAAATCCTCAAGGTAAGAAACAAAATAAGAACCATGAATTTAAAATCTGTTATTATTAGCTTAACATAGACAACAGGATCAGATGTTGTTGCTTTTAACTTTTTTTTCAGACTTAAAAATAAAAATTTGAATTGTTATGCAAGTAAGAGTTTAAACTTTTCTATCGAACTATTGATAAGTTATAGTTAATGAATTATAAAGATTTTTATCTCGTGTATTTTAAAGAGATCGTGTTTAGTTCATCCTAAAGTCAGGCTCATACAACATCTAGGTACTGGCCTAGATTGTTTTCTTTTTGCATCTGGCCGGTATGCGGATCCAAACCCTTGACCTTGGTGTTATCAGCACCATCCTCTAACCAAGTGAGCTAACCAGCCAGCTGGCCCAGATTTTACTATTCTCATATATGAGAATGGAAAAGACTTATGCAGTTGAGTGTAAACTTCAGGTATTCACCAGTGTGATGTTTTATCCACTTTTTGGTCTTACTTCTTCAAATGCCTTCAGTCAACAAGAATTGGAGTGCTAGTACTCATGGTTCATTTGAAAGACTGTTCACCATTATTCTGCCTCTAAAGAGCTGTAACAACAAATATGTGGAAGTGGGTACTATAGAGGTCTCTTTGTTTTGATTATGTAATCCAGAGCTGGTAGATGTAGGAATACATGACATCATCTCTCACTCATTCCCTTTAATCATTCTTGATGCTGATACTCAATAATTGGCAATACCTGCGTAGTTTACAAGCACATGCTATCTAGAATTAGAATGAACCATTTTTATCAGAATGTGCCAATCTGCTTTCTGCCCACCCTCATGTATTACGTGAGGAGCAGACATTCAATTTAACAACTATTTGACTGCCTTCGCTAAGATGTATATCAAGGAAAGCTGTGCCCTTGGTTTTTACATTTTTCCTAGTCTAACAAAGGGCTACATTCTTCCAAAAACACATCTTGTGGCTGAAAATGTTTTTGTTCACAATTATGCAATTTATGAAAAAGTATGGTCTTCTCCAAATTGGATATACCTAAATTGAAGACATTAGTCATAGCTGGTGCTTTCTTTTTTCCCATTTGAAATACACACTTTAATACTTTTTTGCCAGGTCAGATTTTAAGTATTTTATTGAAATATTCAGGAAGAAATAGTATATGTAAAAAAAAAAAGAAAAGAAAAAACAGGTTGGACAGATTATATTTTAAAAAGCCATCTGCATCAGAAGGAGAAGTAGCAGTGTCGTTTTCTCATATTTCAACACCCAGGCATACACATACAAGTTAGCAAAATGCAGTATGATGCAGCACTCATTCATATACTCAGCAGGTAATTATTGAACCCTTGTCATGGGTGCCACACTGCAATCATCTCTGTGGAGGATATGAAGGGGAAAAAAGTCCCCTCTCCTTGCCCCAAGTAGTTTGTAGCATCTTGGGGGAGATAAGCATGAAAAGTTTAATAACAGTGTGGGGTAATGAATCTATAACAGACAGTAGTGCTTCAGGAATGCATGAGGGAATGGTCTTGGGAGGGCTGCAGAGAAGCAGTGAGGTTTGAGCTGGGTCTTGAATGACGGGTAGGATTAAAGCTAGATTGTGGAGGGCCTGGGAGAGCACTGTAGACTAAGGAGAACGAAAAGGAAAAGGCACAATTGTATAACTGTGTCCAGGGATGGTAAGTAGAGTCCAGCTGAGGTAGAGGGTCTATGTCATGGAAAATCATATTGGAACCAGATTTGTGGGTGAGGAGGAACGGGCAAGGTAACTGATTCTTATCACTGCCTACTATGTGCCAGGCCCTTCATTTACCTTATTGAATACTTCCAACAACCCTGCTATTTCCCAGGTTTACAGATGAGAAAACTGAGGCTCAGACAGATTATGCGATTTCCCAAGATTATAAATCTTGTTGTTGACAGCACCAGGATTCAAACCCAACTCTGTCAGCACATCCTTACTCTTCCCAACATACTAATTCCTTTTAGTGCCTTACAGAGGGACTTGAACTTGGTTCTGTATGAAACAGAATAACTGAAAATACTTTGAGACAAAAAGACTTGAAGAAAATCATTTTCAAGGTGTGTCAGTGTGCGGTCTGGATTAGAAAGACCTAAGAGTCGAGCTCATTTTGGCAATCATTTGAAGAGAGCCTTTACAACTCTTGGTATTCCCTTTGAATTCAGCACAATGTCTTGGATGTAGTTGTAGCTCAGTAAATATTTGTTTAAATAGAAAAGACCACAGATCTAGGATACAGGTTTGTGTTCTAGTCCTGGTTTGGCTCCAACTAGCTGTGTGAGCACAGTCAAATGGGTTAATAGCCGTGTGAATGTGAGCAGGTTACTTAACCTCCCTAAGGCTCAGTGTCCTTATCTGGAAAGATGGGGATCATAGGCTTCTTATGGGGCCTACAGGGAAATGAAGGATACAATATGATTAAGGGGGACATCCAAGCATTATTTTAATTGATTCACAAAGCCTACTGGAAATAGCAGTTTCCCATATTAAGGCTACACTTAGTGAACAAATTTTGGTACATAAAGCATGAGGGCTGAAGGAAGGAGAAAGGAATTTAAAAGGATCTTGGGTGATGGGAGTGATGAGCACTGGCTTAGATGGTTCCCAGGAGCTGGCTGTCAGCACATGCCATGCGAGTGTGAGACTGAAGGAAGACATAGCCAGACCTGGTCACTAGTCCCATTAGTGCCTTAATCTCTAGTGGCCCGAGATAACATAAGTACTAAAATGCCCTCTCAGTTGGTTAGAGTGTGGTGTGACACCATCAGGTTAAGGGTTTGGATTCCCATACTGGCTAGCCACCAAAAACAAAAAATAAAATGCCCTAACTTCCTCAGAAGACCACAAAACTCATGAATTCCAATGTTTGTGATGGTAGAAAATCACATTGGAGTTCAAGATGCTTGGGTTTTATATGTTATACGATTTAACATAACATTTTAGTTTAGGTTCATAGAATAAGTTCTAGTTAAATCCTGTTCTGAAAAACTTTCTTTTATGAAATTATATTACTTAAACTTTATTCCAATAAATCTGCCAGAAGAGGATGAATAATGAATTTTTTTGTCTGATAATCATATTTATAGGCATTATCTGGTCTTAGTTGCTGAAAATCAGTCTTTTAAAACCACAGGGCCACATAGGTTCACTTTTTCTAATTAAAAAAAATAGCTGACTCTTTACAGTAAAAAGCCAACAAGAATTTCCTTTTTGTCAACAGTGTTTTCCCACAGTCCATTCTTTGTTGAACATTATCCCAGCTGCAATATACTGTACATAAAAAAGGAATCTTTGGTGGTTAAATATTCATGTCACTTGCTATTCAATGTGTGTTTTTATTATCTTTAGCAAATAACAGACTATCTAATGATTCATCTAACCCAGTTTACAAATTTCCAGTATCTAATTTTTTATCTATCACTGACAGATTTCTGTTCCTTCTTAAAAAGTCTTGCTTTTATGTGGCCTCCCATCCTCTTAGAAAAGCCCATTTAATGGTCCCACATGCTTAGTTTTTAGGATCTCAGGTCTCAGAGTTGATAAAGTGCAGTTGATGAAAATCAAAGAGAGTATGGAGGCAGACCCTTTCCTCTCTGGGAGTAGAGTATCTCCAAAATACAAACTGGGGTTAACTGGGGCAGAAAGGTCAGGGAAAATTTTTGCTCATTTTCTTTTTGTTAATTGATATGGAAAGGATGGCATTTTTCAGAGTTAATTTCCTTAGCAAAAATGAAGCATAGAAAGGGAGGAAACATCTCCTAAAATGTGTTTACCTTTCAGCCCAGCAGGGCTGGCTTTACATGTGTGTGATCTATGTGAGCCTCAGAAGCAAATCACAATGGCCTCACACTTGAGTTTAACACTCTGCTGTCACTGTCTAGATGTTCCTAATAATTTTTACTTTTTACTTTTTTGGTGGCTAGCCAACACAAGGATCAAACCCTGGACCTTGGTGTATCAGCCCCATGCTCTAACCAAATGAGCTAACTGGCCAGTTCCTAATAAATTCTAAACCAGGAGCTTCACATGTTCATTTTGCACTAGGCCCACAGATTATGCAGCTAGTCTTGTGGCTTAGTGAAATATATGATAAAAAAAGATGTTCAGGGCCGGCCCGGTGGCGCACTGGAGAGTGCGCCGCTTGGGAGCGTGGTGGCGCTCCCACCGAGGGTTCGGATCCCATGTGGTGACCGGTTCCCACTCACTGGCTGAGCGTGGCACAGGCACAACACTGAGGGTTGCAATCCCGTTACCGGTCAGTAAAAAAAGACAAAAAGGAAAAAAAAATAAAAATAAAAATAAAAAAATAAAAAATAAATAAAAATCAGCGATAGCATCTGATTTTTAGAAATGGTGAGTATTTAATTTAAAAATTAAAGTGGAAGATTAATTTAGCCTTAGAATAAGTTGACTATGAACAGAACATACCAAATGTGTCTATTTCCTTCTTTATAGAATAATAATTTTTTCCATTATAAAGTAATAAATGCTTATTATAGAAAACTTGGAAAATATAGAAATCTAGGGTAGGAAAAAGTTTTGCTATCTACTAATAGTATTTTTCTAAGAATATCTTTAAAGTTGATTGTGATCATTCTGTCCACTGTGTCTAATGGTATGTTCTATTTTTTTCTCTTAACATTATACTTTAAACATATTATTTTGTAACAAAATCTTTGTAAATATTGCTTTAAATAATTAGATAATTTTAACTTTCTACAGATTTTGTTTTAATTAATATATTTTTGGACATTTAAGTTGTTTCCAATGTGGGGGCCTTTTAAATAATAATTTCATCAATACCATTACATATAAAGCACTTTCCATATATGGTACAGATTCCCTTAGGATAGATTTCTAAAAATTTTTACAATATCAAAAGATATACGTAATAGTCTGTTTCTGTTGCTTATAATAAAATACTTGGAACTGTGTACTTTGAAAGAAAATGAAATTTACTGCTTACAGTTTCAGCGGCTGGGAAGTCCAAAATCCAGGGAACGCATCTGGTGAGTCTTCCTTGGTGGTGATTTCAGCAACACAGGGCATCACATTGAGAAAATGGTGGAGCAGAGAGAGAGAAAGAGACTCTCATGTGCTGTCCTTTTAAAGCCCTCAGAACCATACTCACGAACTAGGGCATAGTCCTTACAATCTAATCACCTCTTCAAGGAACCATCTTTCAATTATCATAATAGGATTTTCCACTCTCAACAGTTACAGTGGGGATTAAGCTTCAACGAGGTTGGGGGGGGGCATCCAATCTACAGCATTCCACCCCTGAACCCCCAAAACTCATGTCCTTTTCATATGCAAATACATTCATTTTGTCCCCAAAGTCTTAACTTGTTTCCATTCAAAAATCCAAATTTCAAAGTCCCATCTGCAAAATCAAAATAAGTTGTCTACTATCCAGATACAATGGTGGGACAAGCATAGGGTACATATTCCTGTTCAAAAAGGGAGAAATAGGCCAAAATCTATGCATTACAGGTCCTCAACAAGTCTGAAACCCAGCATGGCAGGTATTAAATCTCAAAGCTGACGAATCATGTACCTTGACTCCATGTTTGACATCCTCTGCACTCTGGTGCAGGATTTGGGTCCCCAAGTCCTTGGGCAGCTCCACTCCTAAGGCTTTCCTGATCTCAGCCCATGCTCCATCTCTCACAGGCTGGTGTTGCACACTGGTAGCTCCACAAATCTGGGGTCTCCATGGTGGTCCCACTCCCAGGGCTCCACTAGGCATGGCCTTGGTCAGGTTTTTCTGCTGTAACTCTGATCCCACATTTCCTTTTGGCCTTGCTCTTGGTCCCTGTGACAGATCTCTTCCTGGGCCCCCAGACTTTTCCATACACCCTTTGAAATCAGGGTGGAGGCTCCCAAGCCTTCACAACTCTGGCATTCTGAGAGCCCGCAGTCTTAACACCACATGGAAACCACCAAGGCTTCTGGTTTATATTTTCCAAAGCTGCACGTCCAGCCTCACCTGGGGCCAATTTAGCCATGATTGGAGCAGCTGAAGCAGCTGGGGTGCTGGTGTGTGGAGCAGCATCCTGAGGTGGCCTTGGGCAGTGAGCCCACAGAGGGCACCTTGGGCCTATTCCCCAAGATCATTCTGTCTCCCTGGGCCTCTGGGCCTGTAACAAAAGACACAGCCTCCAGGATCTCTGAAAAGTCTTTTTCCCCTTCTCTTGATAATCCCTTTCTTCTGTACTGATCTCCTTAGCAATCAATTGCTGAGCTACACCATTGCATTTTTCTCTTGAAAATGCTCTCTGCTTCTCTACCATATGGCTAGGCTGAAAATTTTCTAAATCTTTACCCTCAGCTTCCCTTTTAAATTCTGGTTTTATGTCATACCTTTGCTGCCATAACTCAGCATAGGCTGTTACAAGTAGCCGTGCAGCTTCCTGAATGTTTTGCTGCTTAGAAATTTCTTCTGCCAAATACCCTGGGTCAATACCTTAAAGTTCCACATTCCATAAAGCTTTTGTGCATGAACAGAATACAGCCGAGTTCCTTGCCGGTTCATAGCAAGGGTGATCTATACTGCAGTTTCCAATAAGCTCCTTCTCGTTTCTATCTGAGACCACCTTAGAATGGTCTTTATAGTCCATATTTCTATCAGCATTTTGGTCACCACCATTTAACCCATCTCTAAAACATTCCAAACTTTCCCTGGTTTTATCGTCTTTTAAACTCCTACCAGCAGCTAGGCTTTTTCCCTAGCTTCTTCCTTCAAACTCTTCCAGCCTTTTCTCAATACTCAGTTCAAAAGCTGCTTCCACATTTTCAAGTATTTATTATAAGCAACACCCCACTTCTCTATTACCAGTTTTCTGTATTAATCCATTTCTGTTGCTTATAACAAAATACCTGGAACTGGGTAATTAATAAAGAAAATGAAATCTATTGCTTACAGTTTCAGAGGCTAGGAAGTCCAAAATCCAGGGAACACACCTGGTGAGAGTCTTCCTTGGTGGTGGCTTCAGTGACACAGGGTATCACATTGTGAAAATGGCAGAGCAGAGAGAGAGAAAGAGAGACTCTCATGTGCTCTCCTTTTAAAGACCTCAGAACCATGCTCATGAACTAGGGCATGGTCCTTACAATCTAATCACCTCTTCAAGGTCCTACCTTTCAATTATCATAATACAATTTCCCACTCTCAACAGTTACAGTGGGGATTAAGCTTCAGTGAGGTTAGGGGGCAGGCATCCAATCTATAGCAATCTGAATATTTAAAGACTTGTTGCATATTATCAAACTTCTTTTCAAATGGATTGGAACAATTTACAACCCTACTAGTAATGTAGGGTATCCATTTCATGTATCCATTTCACAATATCTTTTCCTGCAAAGAGTATTATCATTAAAAATAAACAAGATCGAAACACTTTGCTAACATGATTTAAGGCATTAAAAAAAAAAAAACACAAAAATCTCCCTCTTTCCACCAACTTCAAACCTCCCTCCTTCCCCAGAGCAATTGCTGTAAAAACCTTCATGTGTATACCATTCTGAAAAGAATTTTTAATTAAAGTTTTTGCAAAGTAGTACTAGGTACTATTTATATCAGACTGTTCTGGGTCTTGAAAAACTTTCCATGTCAATTCATATAGATCTGCTAGATAAATATATAAAACTTTATTTAATTAGTTCCCTATTGTTTGAAATTTAGTTTATATTCAATATTTTGCTATTGCAAATAATGCTGCAATAAACATCTTTGAACTAAGATCTTGGTGTACCTGTGTAGGATAGATTGATAGATGTGGAATTATCTTAAATTTTAGATTTAAAAATATTTGCAGTACTTTAGGATCTCACCAACATGTGTAAATGTTTATTTCCCCACACAGTCACTGATAAACCTTGAGTTTTTGTCAATCTGATAGATTAAAAAATATCAGTGTACATTCATTTGTAAATATTTATTGAGCTCCTACTGGGTGCCAGGCCCTGTTCTAGATGCTTGGAACACACAACTGAACAAAACAAAGATCCCTCCCCCCATGGAACTAACATTCTAGCACAATAAACAATAAACATAATATATGAGTAAATTAATTATCTGGAAAGTCAGAAGAAGGTTAAGTGCTGGATTCACTAGGTACTCTGCCTTTGCTGCCTCTGAAAGAGAATGTCATGGCTGCCCTTGCCATAGTATCATCAGAACGGATTTTGGCTGGTTTCTGCTTCTCAATCTCACTGGTTTCTGCCACAAAGATTAGGGCTAGAGTATTTGATCGGTAAAGGCAGATCATATGACCGCACTCTTGCTATAAGGATGGCAGGGAAAGTGAGAGTATGGAAATTTCAGATTCTGTATTGAATAGAGGGCTCTGTCTAGTAAGGCAGGGATTCCTCAAACATAAGAAGGGGTTCCGATGATGAGCAGCTGAACGAAATGACAAATGCCCACACACTAGGCATTTGGTTCCCTTTTACATGTGTCTGGGCAAACTTCAGGAGATAAAGATTCCAAAAGCCAAACTGGACCTGGGGAAGTGTGTACCCAGAGTGGATAGAGGCAGATGTAATCTGATGGGCAATTGGAGGCAAGAGCCAAGGTCAAAATCTGAAGAACATGATCAGTCATTGGGCCTAAGGGAATCATGCAAAATGTCACAGGTGTGAAAGCTACATATCCCTGGACACTCGGAGATTTATGGGGAATGCAAAGCTTGCCTTCATATGTAGAAGGGTTGTGACATGGAAGAGTAAGCATATGCATTTTTGGAAGCTGCAGAGGGCAAAGCCACATTCATCAGGTATCCAACAAATATTTTTCTCAGCATTGGAAATATAATAGTGAAGAAGGCACAGAAATCCTTACTGATGGAAAACTGGCGTGCACTGGGGAAGCAAAAGATAAAAAGAAATACATATTTATAAAATAATGTTAGTTTTGAATGATATGAAATAAAATAAAACAGGGTAAAAAAATACAATAAATCATGGAGCATGACAGATTAAGCAGTTCAAGAAGACGTCTCTGTGATGGTGACATTTGAGCAGAGACCTGAATGAAGGAAGGAAGCAAGCCCTGCAGATGTCTGGGAGAACAAATTCCAGGCAGAAATAAAAAGCAGTGTAAAAGCCCTGAGATGGCAAAGCACACAACATGTTTGGAAAACACCGAGAAGCTAGTGTGGCCAGAGAGCAGTGAGATACAGTCATAACCCAGGCCTTTAGGGTGTTATAGGCAAAGATAAAGCATTTTGATTTATTCTAAGTGTTATGGGAAACTACCAGAGGACCTTGAGCTGGAGAGTGATGTGATTTGGCTTACCTTCTATAAGGATTATTGAAGGGGCTGCTGTGTGGAGACTAGATTGTAGGAAGGGCAAGGTAGAACAAGGGAGACCAATTAGGAGGCCACTGCCATGGCTAAGGTTGGAAATGTTGGTGGTAACAGTGGGTGAGAGTTTCAGAGAGTTACAGTGTCTCTCCTATAAGGAAAACCTCTGGTTATTATAGCTGTCTAAATATAGAAAAGTATGGATGCTATAGAAGAGGTTTCTGCATTGGGAAGAGTTTGGTCTAGAACAAGGTCAGCAATCTATGGCCCACAGGCCAAATCTGGCCCACCACCTGTTTTTATAAATAAAGTTTTATTGAAATACAATCACACTCATTATTGTCTATGGCTGCTTTTGCACTACAACAGCAGAGTTGAATAGTTGCAATAATGAATATATGGCTTGCAAAGCCTGAAATATTTGTCTCACCCTCTACAAAAAACATCTGCTGACCCCTAATCTAGGACTCCTTAGTTCCTCCCCCACTTTCAGAGTTTCTTTGGTTCCATATGTAATTGTTCACTTGACATTTTTACATTGTTGTTGTCCAATATAGTAAATAAATACCTCATGTGTGTGAAGCTTGCTTTCTACTTCTCAAATATGTCTTTCTATTGGCTAATAAATATTCAGCAGTTTCTTTAAAACATATTCTTTTTTTGGAGGTAATTATCATTTTGAGAGAAAAAAAATTTGTTCCAAGAGTGTTACTTTCTAATATTTTCTTAGAGAGAAAAAAGTCTATGCCATAGTACACATAAGGTGGCTTAGTTGTTGCTTAATGAAGTCATCTTGATAATTTTAAGAAATAATATGAGGGATTAGGATCAGATGTTTGAAGCATGAAGACGAAGATCTTGGACCTGATAATACACCTCAGTCAAGGGTAGTGGAAACAAGTAACTCTCCAGTCAAGAGAGGCTGATCAGCTTTCCACCTTCTTCTGAAGAGGCAAATGGGTCATACATATGGAGAACTAAAGGAGTCCATTCCTGAACAGCCAATTCCATTTCTTTTTTTTTTTTTTCCTTTTTGTCTTTTTTCGTGACCAGTAACGGGATCACAACCCTCAGTGTCACGCCCGTACCGCGACCGGCAACAGGATCGCAACCCTCGGTGTCGCGCCTGCACTGCACTCAACCAGTGAGCGGACCAGTCTCCATATGGGATCCGAACCCTCGGCGGGAGCACCGCCGCACTCCCAAGTGCCGCTCTCTACCGAGTGCGCCACCGGGCCGGCCCCCAATTCCATTTCTTAGCAAGGATGAGAAAAATGCTAGTACAAGATACAACCAATCTTAATTATCCAACAAAAGGCAGCCAGAACTTCATCTCCACCATGCAAAACCCTGGAATTTGAAATGCAAGAATTCTTATTTTCTTGCATGAGGAATAGGGCATTGGAAGAACAAAAAGGCTGAGCAAGAGCAGAAATTCTTCACAGAAACCCTAAGAAAAGGAGGGTGGTGGTTCTTAACAATAGTCTTAAGATCTTGAAAACAATGAGCAAGAACAAGGAAGGGGGACAAGGAGTGGGCGGTATGTGTCATTGATACTCATAGTGAGCCAATGCTGCTGGCTTTCCAGAAAGTGGTTTTTCTTGCTCCCTTGCCTCTACTAACAAACATATCAGATAGACTTCTACTTTGAAAAATGCTATCATTAGGACTAATTATGAGGAATCGATTTTTTAAATTGAAATTCTTTAAATCATTTTCACCTCTCCATCTATCTTACATACATACAAAAAAGTAGCTTAGGGACAATTATTCAGACAACTCAAACAAAAACAAAAAATCCTAAACCCGTTACTTTTGAAGATCTTTGTCTCCTCTGACCATGAATACTGATCCTATATACTGGGTTCATTAGTCCATTTCTTTTGCTTATAACATAATACCTGGAACTGGGTAATTTATAAAGAAAATGAAATTTACTATTTATACAGTTTTGGAGGCTGGGAAGTCCAAAGGTCAGGGAACACATCTGGTGAGGTGACTCTACAGCGGTGCAGAGTGTTACGTGGCGAGAATGGTGGAGCAGAGAGACAGAGAGAGACTCTTAATTGCTCTCCTTTTAAAGCTCTCAGAACCACACCCATGACCACCACTAATTTATCAACTTATCACTCAGTGAATGGATCAATCTATTCACTAGGCATAGTCCTCACAGTCCAATCACCTCTTCAAGGCCCCACCTTCCAATCACCATAATAGGATTTTTCACCTTCAACAGATAAAGTGGGGATTAAGCTTTAATGACTTTGGGGGGTTGGCATTCAATCCACTGCACCAAACAATCTCTGTCCTCTCTAGTTTGGGTTCTTTGTGTAGATTTATTAATGACTACATGGAAATCCTAAAACAGTGTTAACTGTTTACCTTAGGAGTTGTCTGGACCCATCATTTGGGAAATACCAGTCACTTCAAAGTTATTACTTTCCTCTGGATTTTTAGTGATATCTTATAGTGCCCTAATCAATTTTAAATAGTTTTGTAGAATATTAATAGAACTGTTGCATGAAAACCTCTACTTCAGGAACTTAGCTTTTAAAATTCCTCCTAGAGCACCCTTCTTCAAACATATCTAAGCTAAAAGCTATTTGGTATGTGACTGCTCATTTATGTATACACACCCATGTTTACTCAGTGCTTCCGAATCACTTAAAACAGATTAATCTATCTAACCATTACAGACTTCCTAGCAAGTGGTAATACAAATGCCACCTTGTACTTTTTTACTTAGGAGGGGCAGAGCACTGGTGAAGGAACTTTAGCAAGCAACCTAGGACAGGCCACTGGACATCTCTGAGCTTCTGGTTTTTTCCACCTGTAAAATGGAACACACACACACACACACACACACACACTGCCTACTAGACCAAATTATTTTAAGATCATGATTATGAATGAATAGCACAGAGAGGATTATTATTACTATAGAATATTTTGCCTTTTATTGGACCCCAGACTTCCTTGGAACAATTCTATGTTTGGGGAAGAATGTGGTCATTATCCAGTAATGGTCTTGGTAAGAAAGTATTAGGAGTCAATAATTATAAATACTAAGATTTCATTATTAATATGGTAGACTCTACAGTAGGCTGTAGCCATTTTCTTAACACAATTCTCATTCTCCAAACTCTTCTAATTATGCCCATTTTAAAACTTGGGGTACTGGTGACCATATTTTCTAAACACCAGAAGAGGATATACAGTTTGACCTGGGATTTTTGTCCTGTGACCAAGTATAGGAAATGTTTTGTGAGATGTATTGTGGACATCAAATTACTAGAATTTCTGAGACTTTTTTTTTCATGGGAAAGAATCAGTATATTTGAAATCTAGAAAGTCCCAGAAAGCCAAGAATTTATAGACATGATACTTACGAAAGCCCAGAAATGCCCTATTTTAAGAAGTAGAGTCCAGCTTCAAATGCAAAAAGATGATACGTTACGTGGTTATTAGCGAGAAAAAACAAATTTTAATGAGGAAAATGTGCTTTCTATTTAGTAAATTAAAATGAGAACAAGAAGGCTGAAAAGCAAACACCCCTTTAAGAAGGCATTGCTTCCTCTTCTGATTTGTTGTAGTTTTGAAAAGAGGTCTGGGAGGGGAGGTAAGAAGGGCATGTGGCAGGAATTATGAAAAAGATAAGAAGCCTGTACTTCAAACTACACAGATTAGATGTTATACAAGATTTTATATGTGGTTACTGTTTTTCTTAGTTTATTTGTTATGAACTTTGCAAATTTTGGATTTTGAATAACATTCAAGTTTATCAGATTTGCCAGGAGTAAAGGCAGAAAGAGAGGTGAAAATTATATTTTAGCAAAAACATGGAAGAAGAAAGCCATAGTGTTTGCACACAAAATTTAGCTTCCTAGTAACTAAGGCAAAGAGGAAAATACGATGAGTTATGTAGCTTCTTTTTTCCAATAGAAGTAAACAGGCCAATTATTCGGGAGAGACAAACCTTTTGTGACACTGAGCTCTGAAAATAATTTATCACAGAAGTTTTTGCATAAAGGACCTTGAGCAATTTAATGGATGATATTTTCTAGTTAGGAGATTTTACATATGTATGAGAGCTGAGCTGTTAGAGAAATACTCTTTCATGCAGGACAGGAAAGACAGACTCTCTCTCTGTCTCTGTCTCTCACACACGTGCACACACACATGCACACACACATGCCAACACCTACATCACCATCCGTGCACACATACCTTCTAATGGTATGTGGCTCAGACGAGGCATAGTCTTAGAGAAGCCACACGATCATGACATTTCTCACAGCTCTTCAGAGACGTGGTAAGAGGAGTACTCCCTTTGAAGCTGGCATAACCGTTCTTCTCACTTCAATAGGCTACGGCATGAAAGTGGCATTTGCATCAGCGTTTTCGTTTTGCTCCCTCTTCTGCCATTCTTCCTTCTCTCGAGGAGTGAGGGAGGGTAACAGGTGGGAGAGGAAGGTGCTTACATCACCTCTTCCAGCCAGCAGGGCTTGTGGCTAGAGTCCTTCTGGTCCTGAGGGAAAGATCTGAATCTCCATGTTGTAATCCAAAGGGAGCAGGAAAATGAACTAAAGACGGAATATTCTAGCAGGTATAGATGAAAATGGTAGGTCCACTGGGCTGTCAGTGTTATCAAACATGACACCTTCATAGAGAGAAAGATTAGAGCAACAGCAGAGGAACGTGTTTCTCAGAATGTTACCTTTCGTGTTCGACTGCTGATTAAAAACCTATCAAAACAAACTGCAAACAGGCCACTAAGTGGTGCTTTGGTGGATTAACATTGGGCTGAATCTTACATTGTGAGATTTCAAAGTTCCTTTGAAGTTAGCATATTAGGGAAATCACTTTTCAAGTTGTACCACTGTAAGCTTTAGATGTTTCCTAATAGCTCTGTTATGGAAGAAGAGTTGACTAATTCTTTAGGATTTAACGAGGGGGAGAAAAAATTTTTTCATGACAAATGCAAAAATAATAATATCCCATAAACAGTGAATAAAGAACATGGGAGTCATGCAGCATTTGCCAACGGTAATCTTTTCTTCTAAAGATTCAATCCCCTTCAGAAGTTCATAGCAGTTCTACTCCTTTAATGTGGCTCTACATCTTAATAACCTTAATATTAGGGTCATTTCTTTAAAATATTAAAGTTTGACTTGTCATTAAAGTGCCATTGTATTCTTTGACTTTGTCAATAGTCCTTTAGTGACCTTTCAGTCTAAGGAACGTGAGTCCTCCAGAGGAGGAATTAGTCTTCTACTTCCTTCCAGGATCGCTCAGGTTGACTCGGAGGTGAGGCTGTGTGAGGTCTGTAGGACACAAAGGTGAGGAGAGAGTGTTTTTGTCCTCAAGTCCCTCAGGAATCAGACCCCTAACTCCTACTACAAACTGGAAGTTACTGGCTTTCCAGGTGTTGGTGTGGAACACATACTAAGTGCCTGGAGGAGCTTTCTTTACAACATCGCTGCTTCTTAGAAAAGCTAAAAACAAATCATGCAAAAATAAATAAAGAAATGAAAATATATCACACTCATTAACAAGTATGTAATAGAAATGCACTATTTTAAGGTAGCTGTAGCTCTTGGATGTTAAACTGACTTTTCTGCTATCACATCTGTGTGTATTTATAAACTTATCTCAGCATAGAAACATGCATCACAACTGATCCCTTGAAAGTAGCTGAGGTTATGGTGTGGGGGATGAACATGAAATTTAATTGCAAGATGAAGCTTCTTAAAAGGTCAGTGGGGTGGAGAATAGTAATTGTTTCAGCTGAGCAACTCTCCACAATACATTTTTGATGCAATGACTAATTATTGTGATTATTTTCATCAGCAAAGTCTCCTTTGGAGCTAAACATATTTATTTTCTCTTTTGCTCCCTAAATAGTATTTTGAGCTTTGGAGGAATTCCATATGTCTTCTACCTATACTTAGGAAGAATGCTCTCGTCTGTTTCCACAAATGGTGAACTACCTTTCTTCCCACTCATCTTCTGTCTGTCATGCAGTATTTCTCTCCTTGTATCTGCTCAAGAAAGCCAACCGGAGCTTAATGAAAATGATCAGAACCTGAGTTGATAATATCCTCATCTGATCTCAGGACCCCTGTCAAATAACTGTGCATATAGCCTGTAGCCACTAAGCTAGAATTTAATATATTGAGCTGATGCATCATTTCAGTAGAAAGAAGTAGTAAGTGTAGATATTATAGGGTTTTTTTAAAAAAAAATTTTTTTAGACCCTGAAAAATTACTGTTTTATAGTTATATATCAAATGTGGCACCTTTACTGAGCATTTATCCAAAGTTGCAGAAGATCACATATTGCACACAGATATTGATATTCAACACAGCACCCCACAGATATGTACAATCAATTACATCTCAATTAAAAAAAAATTTTTTTTAAGTTGCAGAAGAGAGTTGTTGGAGCTTGCATACACAGTGGTAGAAAGAATGAAAGATTAACAGAACTAACTATATCATTTATGTTATAATAATAATTCCTTAAATTTCTATAATTCCTTACACTCTTCAAAGAGCTTTCTCTCTCTCTCTCTCTCTCTCTCTCTCTCTCTCTCTCTCTCTCTCTCTCTCACACACACACACACACACACACACACACACACACACACATTCTTGTTTGCTATTTGTGGAACTGGGGGTGATACACCAATTGAATTAGAAACGAAATGAGCAGAGCTGCAGAGTATATTGTTGAAGACAGAACCTGTGAAGAACAGTCCAGTTTTCAAATTTTGAGTGGTCTACACTACCATAAAAATAAACACTAACATAGGGTCTTCAGAAACAAAATGAAGCAGGGATTTGGGGTTACATTAACCAGATTATCATATTCTGTCTCTATCTCTCCCCCTTGTTGTTATTAAGGAGGGGAAAGTGTCTTGGTTTGTATATATTTGAATTTATGTTGTTGTTCAATTCATCTCTTTGGTCTGAATTCATGACATAATAGCCATTTGTTTGCTCAGACAACCATGAGAGGTCTTCAAAAAGTTCATGGAAAGATTTGTGTTATCTTTTAATTGTATTTTTCCGTGAACTTTTTGAACTACCCTTCTATGTGGTTAATTTGATCTTCCAGTCTTTGAATAAAATCTTTAGTAGTTTAAAATGTCTGGTAAGTGAAAGATATTGGGGCCACCCTTCCTTCCACATGAATGAATTATTGCTAAGAATGATCATGCACAGGAATCAAACTTTATTTCAATTTTCTAGAGCCAATTTAAGCAAATCTAACCACTCTATATTTATTTGGTCAATAACCTTAAAATTCAGAATCCCAGAATTTTATAACATTGGGACAGTGCAGAAAATCAGTAACAGAGGGGTGTTAAGATATCTGTTCATTAAATAAAAACATGAAACTAGATAGATTATTTATGAGTTTAGATCTCAGAAAGTTTGGTTTAAAATGGCACCAACACATCCTAATATATCAGAGAAGACTATAAGTGTCAGCATATTTCATGTTGTCTTCATATGTAATGGCTCCCCTAATCCTCAAATTATGGCTATTTATTACTTAGCAAATTGTAGTTTTTAAATGTCTTCAGTCTTATCTAGAGATGTAAAAAAGATCCACCATATGAGTTTTTCTTTCAGGCATTTTGGAAACAATCCAAAAATAGACTCCTCATTTTTGACTACATAGCGTTATAATGGTAATTATTCATATGTATTGTATTTTCCTTAAAGATGCCTTCAAATACTCATTTCACATTTCATTACTCTGTGTTATAATGCAGCACCATAAACTTAAATATCAAACCACTTCCTGTTACAGCACAAGTGCTAAATATCTCTATACATGGGAAATTGTCTTTAAATTGCACTTTCTGAAAAACTATTCTTCTGTACCTCTCTAGGTACTGCATTTCACAACTCCATTCTTCTCAATTTTAATAGTAATTGGTTTTACATAAAATCTTAAAGTGGCGAGGTATATTAGTTAGGACTGTATTCAGCTACCAGTAGCAGAAAACATGACAAACAGCAGCTTAAACGAGAGGTATTGGGTGCTGGCAATTTCTGTTCATCCTCCTCAGCAAATGGCCTTTGTCCTCATGATCATAACGTGGCCACTTCACGTCAGGCCTTTCATCTGTATTCCAGGCACGAAGAAAAGGTTATGGGTGAAGGGCAATGGGAAGGGGCCTTACTATTAGGCCAGCTGAGTCTGTCTCATTTTTTTTACTGGGATATAATTCACACACCATAAAATTAATTTCTTTAAAGCATATAATTCAATGGTTTTCAGTATATTCACAGTGATTTTTAGTGATTCACAAGTGTCTAATTCCATCACCACTATCTAATTCCAGAACATTTTTGTCATCCCCAAAAGAAACCTGCACCTATTAGCAGCCAGTCTCCATTCCCCCCTGGTGCTCCCCCAAATCCTGGCAACTACTGTCTACTTCCTCTGTCTGTGGATTTGCCTATTCTGGACATTTTGTGTAAATGGAATCACACAATATGTGGCCTTTTGTGTCTTGCTTCTTTCACTTAGCATCATATTTTCAAGGTTCATGCATTGAATGGAAGTATGAGTACCTTATTCCTTTCTAATGGCTGAATAATAGCCATAAAAAATAGCATATATTGTATGGATATAACACAGTGGCATATGGACATTTGGGTTGTTTCCACCTTTTGGTTATTAATAATAATGTTGCAATGAATATTTGTGTACAAGTTTTTATGTGAACATATGTTTTCAATTCTTTGGGGTATATAGCTGGGAGTGGAATTGCTCAGTCATATGGGAACTCTATGTTTTTGTTTTTTTTTAGGAACTGCCAAACTGTTGTCCAAAGTAACATTTTACAATCCCACCAGCAGTGTATGAGGGTTCCAATGAGTCTTTCTCTCCTAAAACCTTTTCTCAAAAGCGTTCCCCACCCCTCCCCAGAGATGTCTGCTAACATCTCATTGGCTAGAAGTGGGTCACAAAGCCACTCCTATCTACAACTGAGTCTGGGGAAGTGAGTACTTTAGCCTTTAAACCGCTGATGTAGGAGAAGGAAGAGGAGGTTTGCACTTCTGTCTACTGAGCAAGTGATTGATCCTGGTCATCTTTTATGACAGGAAATCCCATCTTCAAAACCCCTGACAGGGGGCGTCCTGCTTATGCTTGAACATGGCCAGTGATAAGACTCATCTCTGCAGGGAGCCCCATTCCACAATTGAAGGGTTCTTACTGTTAGTGCTTCTGGTATACTGAGCAACATATCTAATATTTTCCCTTCAGAAATAATAAAACAAAGGGAATATGAGAATGGAAATGAAATAGGGTCATTAGTAATGTAAATGTGATTTTCCAACCATTATTGTCTCACTCACAGGAGGGTTCGGTAATTGTCTCCCCCCGCCCCCCCATGCCCCATCTTTCCCTTCTTTCCTCTGTAATGGGATGGCAACGAGGATACATCTTATTGTTCTGTTAAATGATGCATTTTCAGGACATCAGGGATGATGTGTGTTGTCTAATTGACTTTGGTCCACACCTGCTACAACTTAAATGTATGCAAGCATTAATGAATTTTTCTTCCTATAGAAGAGGCAGAAGACGACTGGTGACAGAAGAAACCCTTCACAGGCCTCACCATTGGATAATAAGCATGCTGGGTGCTTAATGAGTTGCTGAATAATATAACACTTCTTTAGTTCTTTGGCTGCCTCATGATCAAATGCTATAAATATTTATGATTTATTACTGATGCTTTGAATAGGATAGTCTTTGGAAGGCTCATGGATCACAGTGATTCTAAAGGAAAATAAGAAAATAAAACTATATAAAACTGCTTATTTATAAGGCTGCTCAAATGAGTTGTGTAATTTGTCAGAAGCCGGCGGAGGTGAAAGCTATGTGGAGGCAATGCCACTTTAACGGTTTCTTTTATCATTGATTATATATTTCTCATAAGAATATATTTATAAACAGGAGTTAAAGTATCACTTTCTACTAACAACCCACTCACTTTTTGAAGGTTCCTGTTAGGCTGCAAAATCAAAGAGCTCAGCATTACGTTTACTGCAAGTGCTGTCATGCTGTACATGCCAACCAGGGACCAACACATGGGGCCCTTTCCCCCAAAGTCAGAATACTTGTCTCTGGGTCTGGGAATCAAGGCTGGAAGTGTCTGCAGCATCAATCCCAGCTGCATCTAATGACCCACTTAAAAAACTTTTTGCTTCCTGTTTCTTTTGTTCTGCTGGTTTATGGCTAAGTACCCAAGGGAGGAAGACCAGCATGAGGGGCATGGCCGTGTTGCAGGGGCTGCTGTACTGTAGATTATTGACTCAGATTAACTGCGTTTGATTCCTAATCAAGATGCATGGCCCTTAGCAAGTTACTTAACCTCTCTGAGCTTCAGTTTCTTCATGAAGTTACTACGAGGATTGATTGAAATAATACGTGGAAAGCACTTGCCAATAGCAAGTGTTCAATTAAATGTTAGATATTATCATCTCCACTAAAAGGAATTATAAGCAAATCTTTTGACTTACAATGTACTTTAGAACAGAATGGACATCTCTGAACAGTATACTAGATAGCTTATTGCTCAGACATGAGGAAAATTGAGCATACACAGAAAAACAGAAGTATTATTTTTTTTCCCTGAAACTGATCCTGTACCCTAATATATGTATAGATAACAAAATTATTGAGTTTGGTCTTTTCACATAAATTATCTCATTGCATCTTTATATCCACCTTTTAAATTGTTTTTATTCTCTTCATTTTACTGATGAAGAAACCAAGACCTTGAGAGATGGAATGATTTGCCCAAGAACACAAAACTACTAAGCGGGAGAATCAAGGTTTGAACCCAGGTCTTCCAACCAATATATACACAAAGTGATGGCAGGAATATGGTTTTGCTTTGTTTTGTTGCTGTAAAAAATGGAAAGGCAAGTTTGGGGGTGGGAGACTGGAGAAATGGAAAAAAGCACCTTTCTATAATTCTCCATGAAGGGAAGGATAAGTTCTCTTTGACAAAGTTCAGCCTAGCCTTCCTGTCATGCAGATATCCATCCCATGATTGCAAAACAGATATCCTTTTTTCCTGGGTTTCCAAACTAGACTACTTTAAAATATAAAGTTCCACTGACTTTTTGAATCACAAGCACAGGACACTCAAATAAAATTATAATTTATTTTTAACTTACAGGTGTAGTCTGACCAGAGTCTAAGAAACCTTTGCATTAAAGACTAAAGTATTTTACTATTGCATTTATCCTTACCGTTCAAGTGGAAGATAAAAATATCACAATTTCTTATGTGTTAATGCAATGAAGAAAGCAAAGGTTGCTAGAAATTTGTGACTGACAACTCAGGGTTCTCAGCCGGATAATGAAGTCTCTTCCGCACGCAGAGCTACTTTGTGTACCAAGACTGAGGTCATATATTCATGTCACTGAGAAAATTTCGTCTGTTTCCTTATTTGAAAAAAGGATTCTTAATAACTCATCACTCCCATATTTCCCTAGTTTTGCTTCAGACAAAAAGAATTAGATAATCATGTCACATACCAAGAAGAGAACACTTATAATACCCCTGAGAGTAAAACCTTCCAGGACTGAATGGAAGGCCACTCAGTCTCTCTGAAACATAAAGTCCTGACTGGAGGGAACAAAAAAACTGGTAAAACCAGCCTGGCTAGCTAAACCATGCTAAAAGCTCCCAGAATGGAGGTTGTAATTTGATGAAGCAGGTGATGTCTATGTAATACAGTAGCAATGAATAGCATTTATTAAATATTTCACATCTGCCACACATGCTATGCAATACTATATCTGATTTACTACTGCAAACAATATCATAAAATAGGAAATATTATCTTCTTATTAGAAATACAGAAATTGAGGTTTAGAGAAGATATGGAAGAAATCCCAGGTCACACAGACACTAAATGGCATAGCAGAGACTCAAAACTCAGGGCTGTCTGTTATGTAAGCCTATGCACTTTTCAACTTTCTATATCTTCACCTTTCCTTGGAACGTGACCCCACTTTTATTATTGAGGATTTTATTAGTTATCTATTTCTCCATAAGAAATCACCATAAACTTAGTGGCTTAAAATAATGCTCACTTATTACCTGTGGGTCAGGGATCTGGACACAACTTGGCAAGGTCTTCTGCTTCATGGTCTCTCAAAAAGTTGCAATCAAGGCATCAGCCAGGGTTCGGTCTCACCTGAGGCTTCATTGGGGAAGGATCTGCTTTCAAGCTCACATGGTTGTCGGCAGCACTTGGTTCCTTGCAGGTTGTTGGATTGAAGGCCTTAGTTCCCTTGCTGTCTGTCAACTGGAGGCCACCCTCAGTTTCTTGCTACTTAAGCCTCTGCACATGGTAGCTTATTTCATTAAAGCCATCAAGGAAGAGATTCAATAGAGAGAGTCTGCTAGCAAGATGGAAGCTACAGTCTTATATAATGTAATCACAACAGTGACATTCCTTTTACTATATTCTATTGCTTAGAAGCAAGTCACAGGTCCTGCCCACACTGATGGGGAGGGGATTCTACAAGGATGTGGATAATAGGATTGGGGGGAGAGCATCTTAGAGTCTATTTGCCACAGGAAGTTATGTCAAATGTTCCATGTTTTCCTTTATATTTCTACCAACTCCATAAGCTTGTCATAAATCTTCCTGTCCAGGACCAGAGAAATGTAATTATTTTCAAAAATATTTTAAATCTCACCAGGGATGTTGATCTCATACTAGTTTTTAAAAAATTGTTATTTATTATTTCTTAAGACTTGGGACTTAATTCTTACTAGTTGCATTCCCTTGTTTCTGGAAATAAGCTTATTGCATATAGGAGTCCAGGAAGCGTGCATTTATTGGGGTTAGCAGGGTCATGAAATAACTATATGGCATCAGTTCCAAACTCTGTGAATAAGCTCTAGTGGCCTTCCAGCCAAGAGTTTCCTGGGTCAAACACAAGTTACCTTTAGGGGAAATGCAAACTGGGAAGTCCTATAGAAATTCTCTAGTATAAGGCTTTTGGAGACACAGGCTTAGAGGAAACAGAGAAGAGAATACCTCCAAGGAGAAATGGATTATTGAGGTTATCATTCTCATTGCTTTTTAGTGTCTCAAACCCTGTTGTACCAGTGGGAATGTAGCCTGCCTGAATTATAGCAGCTTAAAAAACCTTTTCGTCACTATCACCACTTACATATGTCTGTGTGTATATATATGTATGCATGACACCCAAAATTTAGCACTATGAATTTTCACTGCTGCTGAAAAACTGTGTTCTTTCTCAACCCTCTTGACGTACACTGCATCCAAAAGAGGCTTTGGAAGTCTTCCAGAGCCCAGTTATAACGGGGGATGCAAACCCCCCCATCTTCCATATCCCTGTAATTTCTTCAATAACTTCAGTATAGAGTGACATTGGTTTACCAAGGAAAAGCTAACAGATTTTTTTCTATAAATAACTGGTTGGCAGTGCTGCGGTGACAATTTATATAATAGAACTCATGCTTAAATAATAAGGTAACAGCTTTGGACTATGAATTTTAAAATGTTTTATTGAAATGTAGACTGATTAACAGGCAAGATTCTTCTTCTAATTATTTTAATTATAGGCTCTTAATGACAAAAAGCTGTAGAAATAAAAACATGTTAAGATTACATTTTTAATGAAGTGGCACCTGGAAGTCCCAACTTCTCCAAAGCAAATAGGGGTAATTTATTGTTACCTAGAAGAAATACATGTGTGCATCAAGGTTAAGAAGACGTTCATTTGGGGGACAGAATTATTTATGACCTAATTTCTATCTGAATGCAGATAGGATAAAGATGTGGACTATGGTAAAAAGAATGCTGGACTCAGGAGACTGGCTCTGTTAAACTGCTGGACTGTGTGTGTGTCCACTTCACCTTTCTTGGCCTCAGTTTTTCACATGCAAAATGTGGAAGTTGAAATTAATGAGCTCTAAATTCTCCTTTTAACCTTATAATTCCATGATTCCATTATTCTATTATAGAGAACAATAAACTCTTAGGGAAAATAGATTGAGCACATCTGTCACTAAATATTAATTCATATGCACACACAATGATGACAGCTTTTAGGACATAGACAGGGTTTTTCATGAAATTTATCAAAACTAAATTGGACATGTATCCTTGTATCCAACACTGTACTAAGTACCAGGTACATGTGGGTGGGTGAGCTTATGAGGTGGAGAAAGGATAGAATTCATCCATCCATCCATTCAGTCATTTATTTCCTAAGCAAATATTTATTTGCTTATATCAGAGAAGGTAGTATTTGAAGAGAAATCTAAAGAGAGCAAGAGAGCGAGCCATACAGATTATCCTGGGGAAAAGCATTTGAACAGAGAAAGAGCAAATGCAAAGGCTCTGAGGCAGGAGGGCTTGTTTTGTTAGGGATTAGCAAGGAGGCTGGGAAGGCTAAAAGCAAAGAGTGAGAAGTAAGGCAATAGGAGATGAAGTCATGTAGGTAGTAAGAGCTAGGTCATATAAGGCATTTTTAAAGAATTTATCCTGTTCAGCATGAGTTGCACATTTTATCTGTCTTCAAGCCCAGAACATTCTCAGCCATCATCTCCACAAATCTGTTACCTGCCATTCTGTTCTCTTTTTTTTTAGGAATTCCTATTACAGCCATGTTGGAGTCATTCAATCTACAGATGCTCCTTGACTTACAATGGGTTTATGTCCTGATAAACCCATTGTAAGTTTAAAATTTTGTAAGTCTACAATGCATTTAATACACCTCACCTACTGAATATCATAGCTTAGCCTAGCCTACCTTAAATATTTTCAGAACACTCACATTAGCCTACATTGAGCAAAATCATAACACGATGCCTATTTTATAATAAAATATTAAATATCTTATGTAATTTTATTAAGTACTGTACTGAAAATGAAAAACAGTGGTTGTATGGGTACTCAAAAGTACAATTTCCACTGAATGCATATCACTTTTTCACCACTGTGAAGTTGAAAAATCAATGCTGACCTATTATTATAAGCAAGGGACCATCTACATTTTTTGTTTCCTAACTGACATAGTTTTAATCTCTTTATCTTTATATGCTGCATTCTGGGTAAATTTCTTAATGCTATTTTCCAATTTCTTAATGATCTGTTCAAATATGTCCAGTCTAGAGTTTATCCTATTCGTTATAATTTTTATTTCAATGATTGAATATTTTTATTCCTAGGATTTCCGATTAGTTATTTTTTATATCTGCCTGTTCTTAATTCATCTATTTTGTTTCAGAATTTCTTGGTTTTTTGTTTGTTTGTTGCTTTTTATGAGTGTTAGTCCTTCCTTTATTTCTTTGTGATTTTTTTGTTTGTTTGTTTTTTCCTTAAAAGATGACTGGCAAGGGGATCCCGACCCTTGACTTGATGTTGTCAGCACCAGGCTCTCCCAAGTGAGCTAACCAGCCATCTCTATAAAGGGATCCAAACCCGTGGCCTTGGTGTTATCAGCACCACACTCTCCCAGATGAGCCACAGGCCAGCTCTTCTTTGTGGTGTTTTTTTTTGTTTGTTTGTCTGTTTGTTTTGTTTTGTTTTGTTTTGGTGGCTGGTGGGTACAGGGATCAAGTCCTGGACCTTGGTGTTAACAGCACCATGCTCTAACCAACTGAGTTAACCAGCTAGCCCTCTTTAAAGATCTTAAACATCCCCATTTTAAAGACATTTTCATATTAACCTATTATTTTCATTTCATCTGAAGTAAATATACCTCCTAGTTATTTATATCTTCTGTCTTACTTTTCTCCATGTGTTTTGGAATTTTGGTTTGAAGGCTGATTGTGAGTAGGTGATATCCCCCCTTGTTTCCCCAGACTCTGACAATTTTGTAGTTGCTTTATTCTGGCACCCCAGGTCCCAGTGTATAGATCTAAGCCTTTTTTCACCTAGTGCTTCAGAAGCTCCTGTCCCACTGAAATTGATAAAGATCCAGCTACTAACCCAGTGGGCTGCTTGACCCATGTTCTAGCCTCAAGGTGAGGTCACATTATTTCCTAAAGCCAGGGTTAGATGCCCCTTGCACGTGTTTCTGAACCAGGCTATACCTTCCCTCTCATCACACTCATTATTCCTTAGTAATAGCCTGAAGGCAGAACCATGTATATTTTTTTCAATTTTTTTTTATTGTATATATTTAAGGTGTACAATATGATGTTTTGATATACATAGTAAAATGTTTACTATGGTCAAGCAAATTAACATACTATCATCTTGCATAGTTTTTCTTTTGTGGTAAGAGTGCCTAAAATCCAGTTTGTTGGCAAATTTCCAGTACACAAAACAATATTATAATTATAGTCCTCATATTGTACATTAGATCTCTAGAAAGAAGGCCTTTTTATTTATTTTTTCCTGCTCAAAAATCTTATTTTCTTTTAAGTTGACTGATAAAATCGTATGTATTTATTGCACACAACATGATGTTTTGAAGTATTTATTCACTGTGGAATGGCTAAATCTGGTAATTAACATGTATTACTTCACATAGTTATCATTTTTGTGGTGAGAACATTTAACATCCACTCTCTTAGCAGTTTTTAGGAATACAATATATTGTTATTAACCATGTTGTACGATAGATTGCTTGAACTTATTTCTCCAATCTCACTGAAATTTTTGTATCATTTGACCACCATCTCCCCAACTCCTACCTCCACTTGAGAACCATGTATATCTTCTCCACTTTTATATCCACTCTACCTTGTACAGGGCCTGGCACAGAGTAAGTCCTCAAAAAATATGTGTGGAAAAATGAATAAATAATGGACAGACGAATTAGGGTGTGGAAAAAAATACATTGATCACATGTAACTTCACCGGACACTGAGCATTAGTCTTTTTCTCTTCAGCTGATCAAAAACCCAGCTCCTACTATCTTCTTTCTATCAATGCTCCATAATCTGTCACCCACTCTCAAAACTACACTAAAAATGCTCCACTTAAAAGTCTCCAACAGCCTCTCTGGCACAAAATACAGCTATCTATTTTCGGTTCTCTCCTCAAAAACTTTTCTGCAGAGCAACTCTGTCCTTGGCTTCGGTGCCACCACACTGTTCTGTCCTGGAGGTCTTATGACAGCTGCCAGGTTGGACAGCTGAAGACACAAATACCTGGTTATAGGCAAACATTTAGCCAGGAACCTGAACAGGGAGTGACCTGGTGAAGCTGTGTTTTAGAAAATCACATCTGAATGTGAGAGGCAGAGAAGATGGAAAAAGAGCAAGATTAGAAGCAGGGAAAAGACAATTGTACCTTATTTATCCTTGCAAGTCTGTCTGGTGTCTTTCTTCTCTGTGAGGCATTTCTTGATCTACAGGTCTCTTTAGTGCTCTATTGTGCTACCTAGGACATCAGCTCCTCTTGCTTAGACAAGAACGCTACTGATCAATACTTTATGTAGTTTTGCCAGACTCATGCTCTGGGGCTAGTTTTTGTCTCTGAGATCCCAGCCTGCTGTCTGGAAAACTGGTGCATATGAGTAGATCTCCCAAGAATGGCAACCTCCCTACATACCTCCCCTACAATGCTTTCCCCCTGCATTCCCTGTGACTTCTGAAGTGAAGCTGAAGACACTAATCAGGTCACCCAGCGTCCTTCTACACACTCATCTCTTGCTTCCTCTGCCCCATCCCCTTCTCGCCTTGCTGAGGGAGTGTCTGGCAGCTGTTGCCTGGTTCTTCCTCCCTATTGGTCCATCCCTTGTTGCTGAGGACCATAATGCCTTGCATTCTATGCCTTTTTGCAGTTGGGAAAGAATAGGGTGATTGGGGCTCATAAGGCTCCAGTCCTGGAAAAGTTGGAGTAGTAGGCAAGTTATCTAAACAAGATCTCAGGAGATCTACCCCAAGGTAGAATCTCGTTAGCAATCCTGGGATACAAGGAGATGATGGGGTATTATAATGATACGGAGAGCTAGTTATCCAACTGGGGACCCAGGCCAGGACTGGATTTATAGTCAGGTAATCTGATGGTTTGCTCCATAGGATTGGTTTGTAGCTACAAAAATCCCTACTGTCTGAGGTCCAGACTGTTCATAAAAATGAGAGCAGGGGCTTAGCTTATAGGTAGAGATTCAAATGGTGTAGATATCTGGATAGAGATTGGCAACAGAGTTAGGAACCAGCACAGACAAGAGAGTGCTTTGTATATACCAGTGTGTGTGTGCGTGCGTGTGTGTGTGTGTGTATTTATGCACACACTGGTATATACAAATATATACATACACACACACGTACACACACACATATATACACGTATATTTATATAATATAGTAATCTAACTCTTACATATAGTGAGTTATTTTTATATATCAAACATGGTGACTCAGAATCTAAAGATCCTTCCTCTCTTTTTAGATACTTTCTTATTCTAAAATTGTTGTCCTGTAGTATTTGTGTCCTTTTTCCATCTATCTGAATTGCTCAAGAGCTTTTTTCCTAGTGGCTATCTAGGGATATTACGGACCACCTTTGAAGGCAGTGGTCAGCAAATGACTCACATAAAATGATTTTTTATTTCAGCAGCCCATCTAGGTGGAAGCCTCAATTCACTACATTCAAATTTTTTCTTCTTAATTCCATTCCCTCCTTCATTTTGTGTCCTAGGTTGCCTTGTCTGATCCTTGGTTGCTTCAGTGACCTCGTGCCCTCTTTCTGTTTCTCCCTGCCATCTCCGCTCTAATTTTTATTATTATTCATGAGAGCAGTGGGGTGTCTGCCCCAACAACCTGCGGTGCTGCACTGCTGAGACTTGGGGGTGGGTGAGAACAGCTTGTAACCCCCAGACTCAGTCTAGGAGACCAGCATCAGGAGATTTGCTCAACCTGCTTTGCAGAAGATACCTGACAGTGTCTTTTTTGTTCTTATTGTTGTTTCCCAACACATTAGTGGAGTTTGGGCATTTCGTCTCATTGAGGTAATTGATTCATCATCTGGTTCAAATCCCTGCATTTCCCAAGTTGATGATACAAGTCATTAAAAAGCAGGAATCTGGCTCTGCTACAAGAAACTGACAGTAATTTCATGTTTTTTCAGACTTATTGTGAACTCTGAATCTAAAATCACTTCCACTCTTCCTTTCTTTGGGTTTCACCTGCCTCCTTTATTTTCCTTTGATTCGAGTGAGTTGGTTATGTTATACCTTCACAGAGAAAAAATTCCCCTTGTAATTGGCTTATATGGTCTGAAAGAGAGGTGAACTTTTCTCTTCCTTTTCTCCTCCTCTGTCTCCCCCTTTCCACCCTCTGCCCCTCACTGCCCAGTTACTACAGTCTTCTAAAGACATGCTGGCTATTTCAGGAACTACTATTTTTACAAACCAAAACGGTTTGCTTGCTTTAAAAAGGATAGAAGAGCTATAAAATGATTCATTGACTCCTCTTCAACTGTTTTCTCCTATGAGTATGCAAGGCACTGTGCTAAGTACTGGAATTGTTTATAAACACCCAAGGAAAGACCAATTCCTATTTTATGACCTGTATAACTTTGGGTGAAATTTTCAGAGCCTCCTATATTAACTTTCTCCATCTGTTCCTCTGCAACCATTCATTGTACCTGTAATTAATCAATCATGGCCACAACAGAGTGCTTTATTGGAACCTGGTAACTGGGACAAGCAGTACACGAAAAAGTCCCACAATAGTACCTTGTGTGAGTACCTTGTGCAGCATGGAGCAAAGAATTCATTTCAGTTTTCCGGAGTGGACTTTTCATGTAACTGAACTTCATGCCTTTACTTCCCTGTTCACTTCTGTTCCTTCATAGAATCCAGGAGAAATGTTACTCTGACTAGAGGCCCGTCTTCGTGTCAGTCTCATCTTTAACTCTTACCTTCTTTCTTCCTCTTTGCAGTCTGTAAGTGGCTCCATTCTTCCTGAGTTTTTTGTGCCTTTCACGAGATTTTTCTTATCTCTGATTACTTTGTGTGCTCCTTTATTCACCTCCCGTGTCGCAGCACACAAAACCCTCTAGAAGAGATTGTGGAGTGTTTCCCTGCTTCTTTACACTGTGTGGGTTTGGGCTTTTTGGTTTTACTTTGTGTTTCAAGTGCTCAGGAACACGGCTGGTTGAATTACTGAGGCTGAGTGGCTTCGCTGTGGCTCACGCTCCTCTGAAGGCACCCAGCACTGGAACCTGCCCTCTCTGTTCCCTACCCATTTCCTTGGGCCGTCATCTTCCCACTGAGACCAAGTGGCCCTGATCTCATCCCCACAGACTACCTGTGCTTCCCAAAGTATACAAGGGGACAACTTCAACTCGAGTTGAATGTCAACTCATACTGATGACAGGCCCTGCTCTAGGTGCTGGTGATTCAAAGATAAACAGGACTCAGTCCTTAACCTCAAGGAGCTCTCGACCTTGTGTGGAAAATATACACACAGATTCAACAGGGGTAATTCTGTAATTGCTAAGAGTTAAGACAGTTGCACACACGCACAAGGGTTATGGGAGCACGTAGCAACACAGATGATTCTCCAGTGAAAACACAGGAAACAGAAGTCAAGTTTTAAAACAATGCTCTTGAGCTTGTATCGTACACTTTGGTGTGTAAATGGGAATGGAATTACGAGTGAGAAAAGGGGAAAGAGAGGCTTCAGAGAATGTGCCATTTGAGCTAAGTCTTGAAGATTGAATAATGGAGGATGCGCTTACACCACCCCTAATGAATAAGAATGAGTCTGGAAAGGTTGTAATTGGCAGAGGAAAAACCAAATTACAAAGGCCAGAGGCACGATAGAGTGCTACCTGTTCAGGGAATTCACTGCTTCAGGGTGCCGGGCCTGCTGGGGAGTGGAGTGTGATGTGGGCGGGGAGGCTGGTGAGGTCAGGAGAAAATGGACAGGTCCTGGGGAAAGCTGCCCACCAGGGCCCATCCTGGGGTAGGAGCAAGGATCGGGTAGATTTAGGGCAGTATTTATTTACTCAGAGTAGCCAGAAGAAGATATGTTCTAAAGCAGTGTGTTTTCAAACTTTTTTGACCATGGCCTACTGAAATTTTTTTTTTTTTTTTTTTTTTTTGCATAGCAAACCAATACACACACATTGAAAATTTACTGTTACTGCATACAAGTCACTCTGATATTTTCTATTTTTATCCTGTCCTATTTCTTTTTTTCTCTTTCACCTATTTTCATCTAAAAAAAAAAATGCTAGTCATGACTCTCTAAACTTATCTCCCAACCCAATGGGTCATGACTCACAGTTTGGAAAACACTGAACTAAAGGGTAAGTAATGGTCAGAGAGAAATATGGGTCAACTCAGTTTGAGGAGCAACCAGAGCAGAGGAAACCAGGGACTGATGAGGAAAAAGAACAAGGCACAAGATTCAGGATATAGTTGGTGAACCAGGCAAGGGTGCTGGGAACCTGTTTTTACAGTGATAGCTGCACATCACTGGAGGCGGCTGGCTAGCCTAAAGGTATGGAGCTCAGGAAGATGATGAAAGACCTTATATGTTACTAAGTTACAGAGTTTGGGCTTTTTACAGAGGCAATTAGAGGCATTGAAGAGCTGTAAGTAGGTATATCATTAACTTTTGCTGAGTAAGAAACTGCTCCAAAATGTAGATATTTAAACTTGCCCAAAGCCACGCAGCAGGTAGGGGCAGAGTTGGTTTTTATATCTAATGTCCTTTACTCCAGTACACTGGTGTTTTGGTCAAATGAGCCTTTTTTGGACCTCGACTCTCAACAAGTAGGCAAATACCTTTCTAATGAATCTGCTCTTCACAGGACTTGTGTCCTAACCCAAAACGGCCAGACAATGACAGAGTCTTTAAAATATCAGATGTTTTCTAGTAAAACAAAAAGAGACCTGAGATACTCACTCTGGGATTTCAGGCTCCTGGATGCCCCTCGCTCTCCAGGCATTAGTCTGCTTTTCTTCAGAGATGATGGGCAGAGATTCCCAAGGAGGTGGGGTTCTTCCTTTCTCCTCTTGTACTTCTTCACTGCATGTTTTTTAAAATATTGAGGTGAAATTCACAGAACATAAAATTAACCATTTTAAAGTGTACAAGTCAGTGGCATTTAGTACATTCACAATATTGCACAACCATCACCTCTACCAAGTTCCATACTTACAGCACGTTATGTCTCATGTTTGATAGATGTTTATCTACCACATTGAATAGTTCATTTCTTGAGGCCAACAACGGTATCCACTTTATTTACATACTCAGAGAGTGTCTTGTAAACATTCATTGCCCTGCAAATCCTTGTTGAATGGAATTCCACCCTCTTCTCTATTTCTTCTTCTGAGCAGCACTTAAAAGCCTGGATTTAGGGTCAGAATCTAGGCCTTCTTCCCGACATGTACCTTTCTTATATCATCAAGTCAAAACAACAAGCTTCACAGTGAAACAGCTTCTCTGTCCTATCTCCTTTGAAGACATTCTTTTCAGCCCTTTTCATCTGACTGCACACTGCCCACGTGGATATTAATCTGCACCAAGCCATGGTTAAATTTTAAATGTGTCTCCAAATTTATATTCTGTTTCTAAGTGAAAAACCACAAATCTGAATATCGAAACTCATTAAATAATTAATTTTTCTAGGATTTCTTCCACTTTGAGAACAGCAAATTTCATAAATACATAAATATGAACCGAGAGTTATAAAGTGAAGCAGATGATATGTGCACAACTTCAGTAGGTGAAAAAAATATTGCTGAAAAAAATAGTGCCTTACGTTTTTTAAATTACAATTTATTAGTCAAAAGGTTTACGTAAAAAAAAAAAACCCTAATCTATTTTTAATCTTCTAAAAATTGTCGGGCCGGCCCGGTGGCGCACTGGAGAGTGCGCCGCTTGGGAGCGTGGCGGCGCTCCCGCCAAGGGTTCGGATCCCATGTGGAGACCAGTTCCTGCTCACTGGCTGAGCGTGGTGCGGGCGCAACACTGAGGGTTGTGATCCCATTGCCGGTCCCCGGTACGGGAACGACACCGAGGGTTGCGATCCCGTTACTGGTCAATAAAAAAAAAAAAAAGACAAAAAGGAAAAAAAAATTGTCAGATGGAGAGTAAATCTTCCAGTTGTTTCAGAATGTTTTAGCCCCTAGAAATAGCTATAAATTAGACCTATTCACCATCGGAAAGCTGTGAGTTTTCTGCACTACAATTCTACACAATTTACATGCTATGCAAATCATGCTTCACTGAATACCATCTAATGTATTTATTCTTCTTCAAAATTAGCTAAACACTGCCTTCTCTTCTGCTAAGTTAATCCCCTTGCAAAGGCAGATGTAAGGAAAGTTGTCTGTTACTTATTAGCTCCTCTTTGCCAAAAGATATATGACTGGACAACGGTAAAAAAAAATCTATGTAGGGCCTCATTTCACAAAAACTTAATTTAAAATTGGATGATGCTCAAGATGTATGGAAGGAAAAATTAAAGAATGGAGGCCAAGTTTCCTGGAGATGGAGGTAAGGACTTGGGAATAGAGCACAGAAGTACAGGGACTAAATTTACTTATATTGGGATGACTGTTTTTTAAACATTTATGAGAAATTGACTTAATTCCAGAATAACATTTCTCATCTCTCATCACATTCTAATTGTCATCTGTACCTATTGGTATTGTTGAAATAACTCCATTATTAAGATGTGTTGGAAGGCAGTCATTCCAAATCTCTGATCTTCAATTACACTGTTTGATAAGAAGGTGCTGGTATAAATAAAGAATTATTTATATCCTTAAGCCCAAATATGCTGGGCTCAGCATCTACTTCACCATGAAACATAAGGGACATTGCCTCAGAGCTGGTAAAGAGAGAAATAGGTTTAATTTCTCTCGTGCAATAATTGCATCAATGTGAAAGTGCTCTGCAGGAATAATTTCACTGGGAAAGAGTCCCAGAGCTCCATTAGGAAGCAATCAACCCCATCATCAACAATTCTTATGCTATGAGAACTATGGAAGCCATCTCCCTCCCGCAGGCCCTCCGGGATTCCCTGCTTATGACTTTAAAGTCCAGGGGTTCCATCAGATGAAAGCTCTTCCAAGGAGGAGCAACATGCAACAGGACTCTGTACTTGGAGTGCTGTATCTGGGAGTGCATCATTTCATGAACCCTGTCCATTTGTCCCATGTGATGGAATGAGTAGCATGACTTAGCGAACAGTCACCGAGGTTCTATAAACAGAGGGAGTTCAAGTCCCAACCCTCATATTTTAGATTTGTGGGCTTAGGCAAGTTAGCTTTCTAAACCTCAGTTTCCACATTTGTAAAATGGAGATGAGATTACTACGCGCCTCACAGAGTTGTTCAAAGCTTAAAGAAAATAAACCACACACAGTGGCTGAGAATAAGTACTCAGAAAATGCTAATTACTATTAACTGTCAGAGTCACCCTATTCTCTCCTTACTTACCAGGACTGGGATGACCAACTTGATTGATCTACCCCAACACATTTCTGACCTTCCCCTATCCTAGAAGTCCTTTGGAAGGGCCCTAAAAGCAGTTGCATATTAAATATCTACATAGAGTCTTGTATAGGACTAGACTACCATTTTTGAGGTGGGTTTGATTTTACAGCTGGGTTAATGCCTCGATGAACAGACCATGCTGTTTTGGATAAATCTATAAAAGGTTTATATCTCTGCTCTGTATCTATAAATCTCTGACAGTTATTCTTCCTGGTAATGGGTTTGCCCTAACACCTTCCCACATAAATCTCATTTTTCAGAAAAGAAATAATGTAGTCTCATCACAAAGAAATGATTAGATTTGGTAATGATGAATATGCTAATTACCAAAATTAGCATATTTGATCTTCACACATTGTATACATTTATTGAAATTGAAATTCAACTCTGTACCCCACAGATATGTATAATCAATACTTTTCAATAAAAAAATAAATAATGTTGATGTTGAATATGGTCATCAATGGATCCCACCTCCCCATATCTATTCATTTGGGTGATGCCCTCCCACATTGACTCTGGTCTTGGTCATATGATTTGCTTTGGCTGATGGGACATTAGCGAATTTGACAGAAGCAGAGGCTTGAAGCATGCTTGCCAATTGGACTTGACTCTCTCTCTTGTTGCTGAGCACTTTTCTGGCACCATGTAAAGAAACCCAAGCCAGCCTGCTGGAGACAATGACCTAGCCAACAACCAGCCCCAACCCCCACACATATAAGTGAGGCCATCTTGGACAGTCTGACCTCATCTGAGTTGCCAGATGATGATAGCCACATGAATGGCTCCCAGTGAAACCACCCTTGGAAAAGACCAGCAGAGACCAGCTGAGTCCAACCTTAATTGCTGACATACAGAATAATGAACAAATAAAACAGTTGTTGTTTTAAACCACTCAGTGCTGGGGTGGTTTGTTAAAGCAATAGATAACTGATACAACCTAAATTAAAATTTATAGGCACAGTGGCAGTTATTTTTGTCCTCTTTTCTGTGTTTCTAGCAGAGGCATTTTACTACATGATAAAAGAGTGAGAATCATTTGTGGCAAATCCAGAAATCCCATTTATTCATTTTATTTGATTTTGGGTAAATAAGAATTGAAGTAAGGTCTATGCAATTCTCAAAAAGTATGGCAACAGAACCTTCACCTGAACACAGGGAGAATTTCTGAATGTCAGGAGAGAGATTTGCTGGCAGCAAGGACATGCCACGCTCCTGGGAAGAACTCCCTGACACACACTGTATATTGCAGCACCAATTCTTCCTCCTGACACTTAGCATGCATGATTACACAGGCATTTTCAGCAGTTTTTGAAGAATGTCGATTTTCATCTGGCAAAAGGATGCAGCCAAGTGGTGGAATAAAATCTGTGGGACCCAGTTGTGTTGTTATGCAACATGGCTGCATAATCTGTATTTATGACAAGGAAGGAAGTGGAGAATTAATTCTGAAAGAGTGTAAAGGACTCAAAACACTGGTGAGAAACAAAATAAATGGTCGTATTCAGAGCAGGGAGATAATACTAATACTAAAGGCTCAATCTTCTATGTGGTTCTGGCTCAACGTCCAGGTGAAAAGTAAACTATCCGCCCTCATCAACTTTCCCAAACAACAAAGAAGAAAAAAATGCAAGCAGACTTGGAAGGGGGTTGTGTTCTCAGATTAAGGTGACACCAAAATTGTCAGGATTGCGGGTGGGGGAAATGGAGATGTAAACCAAAATTTTCAGAATTCAGTGGAGAAACCCAGACTCCACTAAAATTCCTCACAGGAATCAGAAAGAAATATTTGTTAAATACTTTGTTCTGGAGGAAAAGACACTACAGGGATTTGGTGGTAATGAAGAGGAGCACGGAAGGTAAAGAAAGAGAGAAAATGAGGGAAACACTCGGCTTCCTTCAGCTTTCCTCCAGCAATCACAAACTGCAATTTTTTCCCTATTGGGGACTCCTCCTTGAGATGGGGGAAGGTTTCACCTGGGGTATATACAGGCTGTTTTTAAAATTTAATTTAAATACGACATAAGGTAGCCAGGCCACACTCTCCCTTCTTTGCATCGTACTTCAATTTCACATACAGGCAGCTGCCCCTCCTCTCTAGCAGCCTGTGCGCTGGAAGACAAAGGCGGGCCCCTGAGGAGGCGCCACCTCTGTTAAGCCACCTGCTCCTGCACATGACCCCTCTAGGGCCAGTGGAAGGCCACCATTTTCTACCGTGTGCACTTAGATTCTGGGGTATGTCAGAAGACAAAATTACAACACATTTAGTTTAAAGATCTCCATTTGCTTTATTTGCCATTCTAGAATCAGGCAGCACTTAATTCCATAAGGTAGAATAAGTGTTCCAATGAGTCGAGCAGGGGAAGTCGGCTCTACAGATAGAAAAAGGATTGAAGAAAGCAGACACCAAGAACAAAAGGCAGATTGGTCATGTGAAAGGAATTTCCTTAGAAGACAGGCATAGGGACACAGAAAAATAGAAAAATAACCGATTATTTAACATCAGGTTACTTTAGGTTAAGGGTTAAAACAGAGGGAGCTTCATTCTCATCCCAGTTGAAAATGGCCAGTCTGGTAAATGAGGCTGTTCTCTCTCTTTCCTGATTTCTTGGAAGGCCGGACGACAACTCAGGTTGGGTTTGGTGACCTGGAACTTCAGTAGGGGTGCTTCCATTTTGATTTTTAGTGTGGTCTGTTGGAGCCTAGATCAGGAGCTTAGTTCAAAACAGTGGCCTCCTATAATTTCTACTTAACAGATGGAAGCCAAAAAACATGGTGGAAGACCGCCATATTAGGTGGAATATTAAACTCTGAATCTAGCCACATCTGAAACTCTATTTACTCTCTGGATATTTCATTTACATGGGCCAATAAATTCCATTTTTGCTTAAGTCGATTTGTATTAGGTTTCCTGTCACTTGTTACCAGAAGAGTACTAACTGTGCATCCTTTATTAGATTTTTCATCTATAAAAATGGGGAAATTCTGCTGGAAGATAACATGTATCTGCACCCTATAATTCTGATTTTAGGAGAAGAATGGGGAGGAGGAGCCTTATAATATTCTGAAGCAAAACAAGTATTTTCAGATAAACTGCCTCCCAGGCTTATAATAAAATTCAATAAGATTTCTTGAGTGCCCACTGTATTTTAAACATGCATTATTTCTTCTTTTCTGCATCACCATGGAAAGTAAATGTATATAATCACATCAAATGCTATTTATGTCATGAGAAGAAATATGCCCTTGAGTGTGATATTGCTATAGTGATTAGAATCTAATAGCAGAAAAAGCAATTAAAGTGAGAAAAGTGCATTATCATCGTTTAAATAGCATTTGTTGGACCTGTGTGAACATAGCCTATACCTTATATAAATAATGCCCAATACTGTGTTTTTAATAAAATATCCTTGGCTTGCAAATTTTCTATTAACTTGAACATACTGGGAATGTTTAGCAGCAATGAAGTGCTGAAAATGCCAAAGAAATTAATGGCTTTGTGCTGTACTACTGAAACATGTCCACTAATATTTAAAATCCCGTGTCCCAGAACATCACTCATATCTGCTGACTTAAGCTGAAAAGGCCTGGAATCTGCTGCATAGATCAGGCCATTACTCAAGTGTCTCTCTGTTGGGCTTTTGTTTCTCTCTGTCTTCCAATTTTATTTTCCCTCTGTCCATCCTTTCTCCCTACTACACCCTCAGTTTCCTGGGATTAATTGAGACTGTTATTTATAAGAGACCAGAAAAGGGTTATACATATGGAATAGGTTATGATTTATTGGAATGTATTTCATATTTCCTAGGTAAAAAACCAAATGAAATAAATACCCATGTCTCATTTAAAATATTCAGGTGAAGTCAACATTTATTGGCCTTGAAATCCATTGTTCTCAGTGTCTTTGAGAGGATCCTATGAGGCCATGTGCAAGGTTTGTGCAGTCATACATCAATGTCACATTTGAGAACTGCACCCTGTTCATGCTGTCCTTCAGATGACGTCGGTCAGAGAAGGCAGAGGGCCTGTGCCAATCAGGCCATGCCGCTGACCTACTTGAGGACCCTCAGTGTGTCTTTTGAGCAATCTCACATCACTAGAAGCACCAGTACGTATTGTATTTTTCATCATGAAAATAAGGGCATGGTTTTACACGGGGATTTAGTCAACAAATCTATTGCTTGCATGCCTACTTTGCATGGTCCTCATTTTATTTCTCCACAAACACTTAAGTCCCCACTCTGTGCCAGGCACTGAGATGGATGCTAGAAATATTTACCTGCTACTCAACATCTCCTTGTCAATGCTCTGCAAGTTCCTTTAACTTACCACACCTACCTCTAATCTCATTACTTACCCCACCCAAGCAGTAGGAATGACAGCAGCAGCAGCGATAGCCGAAATGACTTACTTTTCCACCTCTGTATTCTCTGCCTTGGTGAACACCCCAACAGTAGTCTCTCAAGGTAAAAAACTCAGGGATTCTCAGTGTCTCATTCTCTTCCTCACTCACCGTGCCCAGTGGTCTACCAAGTCCAATTATTTATTCTCCTTCCTTACATCCTCCTATCAGCAGACCTGTCTATCCCATTACCCTAGCCTCTGTTCAGACCCTCAAAATCTCCTGCTGTCTCTTCCTCAGGTTTCTCCAACTGCAATTTACTTATGTGCTGCTGCCTGAGTTAATATTCTAAAATACAAACCTCACCATGCCATTTCCTGGCTTACAGACCTCCCATGGCTTCATACCTACCTTGTAGGCTCAATTCCCATCTTCTTCGCATGACCAGGTCCTCATAATCTGGATGCTGCCTGTTCTCCCATCTCGTCTCCTGTGTTCTTTGCCACATATTTTGCTCTCTTACCTCACCTGGCCTCACACATACAATGTGTGGGTATTTCAAAAAGTTCATGGAAAAATAGAATTAAAAGATAATACAAATCTATCCATGAACTGTGTGAAGTACCCTCGTACATGCCTGTGAGCCTTTGAACGTGGTGTTCTCTGTTCCTCAAAAGCCTTTCTCTACCTTCTCTGTCTAGAGAGCTTCTATTTTTTACTCATCCTTCAAGAGTCAGCTCAAGGTTCACTTTGTGGGGCCTTCTCTGATGTCTCTAGTTTGTTGTTGTGCTCTTCTCTACTCCCAGAATCTCTGAGGCATATCTTTTCTAGCTTGTGTCATATCTGATTATGATGATTTGTTCACACGTTGAGCTACACTGTTACCCTGGGAACTCCTTAACATATCTTGTTTGTCTCCATGTTCCCGGTATGCAACATAGTGCTTGGCTTTACAGAAGGACTCACTTAGTGCTGTGTGGAAGGTAAAGAAATATAAGGCACATTTCCTATCCTCCCTCTTCCATCAGAAAGGTGAGATAAATATACACACAATTTGTGAAAAATTAACTGGTACTAAACAGAGGATAGTGAGTGGGGTAAGTCTAACTGATTTGGGAGAAAAGAAATATTATTTGGGAATGGAGAAGTCAAAGAAGGATTTGATTTGGATCTTGGAAAGATGTCATTCTGTAGGTAAAGAAGGGGAAGAGGAAGGACATAAGGGAAGCTAAAGTGCAAAAGCAAGAAAGCACAGGGCATGCTCAGGGCTGGAAGGAGATAAGGCTGAAAGGTGGGGTGGGACCAGGCTCTGGAGGGCCAAGAATGTCAGGCCCAAGAACTTGGACTTCCTTCTACAGGCAACGGAAAGTTTTTGACCAAGGAAGTAATTGCTGAAAATGATATTTTAGGATTAATTAGTAGGTGATGTGCAGAGTGGACTAAACGTAGGAAAACAAGTCAGGAAGCTATTGCACAATCCATGTTTGAGGGGATGAGGTCTCATCCATGGTAGTGACAAAAGGAATGAAAGGAAAGGGTAGAGAGCTATCTAGAGGATCGAATTGAATAGCCAGGGCGACTCCTCAGCTAAAAAGGAAGAGACATAGATGACCCAGAGATTTCAAGCTAGGGAGAACAAAAATGGTAACTTTGGCAAATAGGAAAGTTCATGGAAAGACTGAAATTTGAGAGGAAGTAATGAATTTTGTTTGAGACTAGTTACATTTGAGAGAACTGCAGGATATCCAAAAGGAAATGGAAATGTCCAGCAGATAATTGGAAATTAAAGATAGGATTGTGTGGTGGTCAAAAACATAGGTGGAGCCAGACCGGGTTTAAATCCTGGTCGCACCAGTTATTAGTTGGGTGATTTTAAGCCTCAGTTTCCTTATCTGTAAGAGACACATAATTATAGTACTTATCTCATAGGGTTGTTGGGAGGATAAATGAGATAACATATATAAAAGTACCCCTCACACACAGTGTCTGGCACATGATAAGGGCTCAATAAATATTAGCCATTACTATTAGTAACCAAAATTGATAAAATTCTTTAGAGTACAGAAAATATTTTAATTTCATTTTTCCAACAATTATGTGAGGTAAATATTATTATGATGATAATAATCCGATTTTAGAATGAGGAAACCATAGTTCAACTAAGTTAATTGATCACGTAACTAGTAGGTAGCAGGACCAAAACTCAAACCCTGGTTTTCTATGCCAAATCTCCTGTGCTATTCTACTGAACTGCTGAGTCTGATTCATATTAGGAAATGGCAGCAGGGATAGCAGTGTTTGTCTTAAGACTCCGAGCACCACCAAATTTCAGGGCTGGGTTTTGATATGAGGTCCTTGTGGTCACAATGATCATCCTATCTGAAATATACCAAAGCTATTGAGTTCAGCAAAGAATAATAAATTCTTAGAGAGTAGGATCCTTGAAAGAATATTTAGTCTTTGCCAAGTATTTGTTCAGCTAAGGCGTTCCAGTGCCCCACCCCAGCCTGCCAACCTTCCGAGGCTCTAGAATATATTGAGAGACAGGCCTTCTCCTTTAATTTAGAACACAGGATGCTAATAACAGTCTGTTACCTGTCAGCAAGAATCTCACCCGGCTGGAACAGCCAACCTTAAATCACACATTTCGAGTGATTCCTCCAACATTAAAAAGATTGGGAAATTGTGTTGAAGATGAAATTGACAATGTGTTTCTGCCTGGTAGCTGTGAAGATGGTTATTGCTGACCCCTTTCTGTCTTTGGCTAATGTTTAGCTTTCTGTCTGGACATACAGAAAGAAGGAATTTTTGAGGATGTTACTAGAAAAATCTGGCTTACTATGGACTCCTGAACGAATGGTTATGTCTAAGACCAGACTCCCAGGGGAGATGCAAGGGAACTGAGTGAAATCATAAAAACCGGGTATTTTGTTCACCTTTCCCAATAACACCTTTGATTTAAGAAGTGAATAAAGTTATGGTGTAATGCCATATGGAACGAATAGTAAAGAGCACTGGAGAGATGACAGGCACTTTTGGGAAAGCTCTATTATTAAAAGAATGTGAGGAATGAGACGTCCTTCTATCAAGGCATCAAGACAGGAGACTGGTTTTATTGTGAAAGGTGGAGACAGGAAATTTCAAATTCTAATCTTCCCTTGGAATGCTGGTTCCATCATGGCCAAGGGCATTTTTTATTATTTCCATGCCTCTTTCCCCACATTTATAAAAATGAGTTAATCAAAGGTGTTGTTGAGGTTTTATTAGTTAGTATTTTTAAGTACTTTGAAGATAAAAGAAAAAGATTATGAACATCCACAGTTAAGTCCTCTTTTAAGAAATATAAAGTTAAGATTTAACAAATCATATCGTCCCCAGAATAGCTTCGGGCAAATGAAGGTGATTTAGCTTTGACAGGTAACTTTCCCTGACATCACTCAGATACTGCAGTTGGAGGGAAAATGATGGGACCCTTTCTGTGACCTTTCAGGATTTTTTTCTTTTATTGTTCTTGAGAGGAAGGAAATGGTTTCTCTTCATTAGGATAAGAAAACTGGGAATCTAAAGAAAAATAAAAAAAGATTCAAGTATTCATAGCATCCCACATACACCCCAAGATAATTTGGCCACGAGTTAAGTGAGGCGCTCCTGGGCCTTCCCAGCCATATGTGCAAAACATTGCTTTCCTTAGAGCACAGTTGTGTGCGTGTGTGTGTGTGTGTGTGCGTGTGCGTGTGTGTGCATGTGTGTGTGTGTGCGCGTGTGCGTGTGTGTGTGTGCGCGCGTGTGCGTGTATGTGTGTGCGCTGTTAAACAGGAGGAGTAGTGGAAAGAGACCGTGGTGTTAATTAGACCCGATTCCAGGCCTGCCTCAACACTTTCCGGCCCTGCCACGCTGAGCAACTTACTTTTCCTCTTGCATCCTCGGTTTCTTCCTCTGTGAAATGGGGATGACTCCTGCCTCCTAGGATGTGGGGAGAAACTGAAATAACTGCTGTGAACTGCCTGGAGTATTTCCTCCCCCGCATTTTACAATTATTTTCATCCCATTTCTCTTCTTCCTTCAACCTAGATTTTCTTTCTCATAAGCTTCTGAAATACCAACACACTGAATTATTGTTTTCAATTCAGAGCTGTTTGGGATCGTGCTATTTACTCTCCATGTTTTCGCTGGAGAATCACAAGGGCTGATTCCAGGGGAGGAGACCCTATTTTCTGCCAAGATTACCTCAGGGGGAAACTAAAGTTAAAAAAAAAAAAAGACTTCAGATTATTTTTTAAGCCCCAGATTTCAATGCAGCTGTCTTTCTATCCCACTGACTTACAACAGACATCCTGATTTTAAATTCCCAAGAGCAATAGCTCCCTAAAAACACAACCCACTGTAAAGGGGAAAAGCCTGGGACTGCCAGGTATGTGCTTTTTAGACTGTGTCTGTTAACAAAATGACCAAGGACCTCTCCTTTGATGTGACAGAGCCCACATAGGCGTTGCTGGAGGCTTTTGAGATGTAGCATTATGTTCCCACAAATTCCATCCAGAAGTCCTCACCGATATTCACAGATTTCTAGAGTGGTTAGAGCTGGAGTGGAGGGTGAACTTAGAGATTATGAAGTTCCCCTGCCCCTGCCCCCTAGTTCACTAATAGAAACACTGAGTTCTAGGCTCCCAAGAGATGTACAAACAAAATATGTCAGAATAATTCACTAGGTGGGTAAATATCAATATATGACCATTGCTATAGAAAAAAAATCACCAGGAGTTACAGTTACAGCTACCTGAATGCCTAAAAAGCAAAAAAGAACAACTTAAAAAGTGAAACAAACAAAAAAAACTTCAAAGCAGGGACAGTGGATTGGATGAATCTTGGAGGTTTTAAAAAGATGGGGCCGGCCCGGTGGCTCACTCGGGAGAGTGTGGCACTGGTAGCGCCGAGGCCACGGGTTCAGATCCTGTATAGGGATAGCCAGTGTGTTCACTGGCTGAGCGTGGTGCGGACCACACCGTGCTGAGGGTTGCGATTCCCTTACCAGTCAAAAAAAAAAAAAAAGATGGAAGGGCCAAGGATGTACAGGAAGGACTGCAACGTCTACAATTGGATTTTTGAGAGTCACTCACATGGAATAAGTGTGGAATTATTGGTCTCCCCTCTCCTCTCCTGGCTCTCTTCATTAGTAGCATGAATGCTGCTGGCATTGGCATGTTTGAATACAGAGGACAAATCTATTAAATGAAATCAGCAGAGATAGATACTATATACATTTTATACTTTGAGAACACCCTTGGTGTTTGGCCATACAGAATAGTAAGCTTGCATGGTGTAGCTCTTTTTTTTTTTTTTTTTGCCAATTGTGAACCTGCAGCAACTTGAATTCATAAAGGACTTAATTTTAGAGGGAAGAGGGAATGCTGTCATCCTTGGTACCAGCCTACCTGCTTGCACTGCAGGGTGCAAGCAGGAAGGAGAAAACAAGCAAGCAAGGGAAGTTCTACCGTGCCACACATCTCGGATGTCCTGCCTTTCTCCAGAACTCTTCACCATAGAATGAGATTTGAGATAGCACAGCTCCTTAAGTTCTTGGCAGTCATCAGGGAAAGAGCATGCCTGCCATATATTGCATTTGTGAAGATCAGCAACTTCTAGCGTTCTTCAGCCTAAGTTAAAGGCAAGTCCATGGCCAAAAATAGGGGTATCAGACAAGAAATCCATAGCCAGATTCCATTTCACCTTCCTACTATCCATCTTCCAGCCTGAGCCAAATCCCTTTACCATGGAAGAGAAACAGAAGGCCATGCAACAGAGCCTGTTTAGCATGATCTCTTGGGGCTCTTCAGCCCGTTATACCCTTGTCCTAGGTGGGATGTGTGTGTGAGTGCAGGAGAAGGGTTGTTCTTGGTAATAAGTCTCCCTTGGGCTTGTTACACCACAGATGAAAAACACAGACACTGACTATATCCTTGACGTAGAATCACTTACTGTGTTGCCCAGTTTCTTTAGTTTCTGTACTTTCAGAAAGCAGATGAGTTTGTCTTCATCTCACTTCCCGTCTGTGCTCCAGGTCCTCTGCTTCCACCATGTCATTCTGCAAACACCATGCATTTTCTTGACTCTGTGCCTTTATGCATATGCTCCTGCCTGGCATCCCTTCCCCCACCTCGGCACCTAGCTGGGTCCTACTCCTCCTTTGGGTCCAACTCAAATACTTCCTCTAAGAAGCTTTCCCAGTTAGAGCACCTTTTTCTGTGTTCCACAAAATTCCATATCTATTCCTTATCAAATTGGCATAGTGAAAACGGTTATTTACATGTGTATGTTTCTCACTAAACTCTGAATTCCTTGACAACATGGACTTTGATATTCAATTTTTAAAAAACATTTCATTACTAGTACACTCTTTGGCATATAAAACAAATCCAATAAATATTTACAGAATGAAAAAAATTAATGAAAAAATTTCACAATCAAAATTAAAAGAAAACTGACATATGGGGAAATTTGTTGTTGTTTTCAACAAATACAAGAAAAGAATGAATACTATTCATAATATATAAAGATATTTTTCTTTTTTTTTTTTTCCGTGTCCGGCAACGGATCGCAACCCTCAGTGTTGCCCCCGTACCGGACCAGGGACCGGCAACGGGATTGCAAACCTCGGTGTTGCTCCCACGCCTCGCTCAGCCAGTGAGCGGGAGCCGGTCTGTATGTGGGATCCGAACCCTCGGGCGGCAGCGCTGCCGCGCCTCCTAAGCGGCGCACTATCCAGTGCGCCACTGGGCCGGCCCATAAAGATATTTTTCAAATTAATGAGAAAAACATGAACATGCCAGTAGAAAAATAGCCAAAGGCCAAACATTGCCAATTAATTAGAAAAGGAATAGAAATGACTAATAAAACTTATAAACGTATTTCAACTTCATTTATTATCAAAGGGATGCAAAATAACACAGTGGGATTTTTTTTCTCTATCAACTTGGCAAAGGAAAAAACACGTGGTGTTCATTGTTAGTCAGGGTCTGGTGAGATAGGCACTCTGATGAGTATGAGAAATAATCTTTCTGAAAAGCACTTTGGATATGTGTATGTATGTACTAAAAATCTTAGAAGTGTCTAAATGCCTTGTCCTACTAACCCCAGTTCTACAATCTATTATAAAGAAATAACCAGTAATGTAGTAAAAATCTATGTACCAGTATGACATTTAAGGGCATATTTATAATATCCAAAAAACTGAAAATAATACAAATGTCCAAAAATAAAATAATAATTTAAAAGTTAACCCCACATAAAAGAATATCATACAACCATTAAAAACATGTTTTCAAAGAATATTTTATAGGACACCTGAGAACATATTTCTCATATAATATTATGAGGAAGAGTAGGATGCAAAATTGTATCTGTGTTTCCAGTTTTATAAAGTAGAGATAGCTGGACAGGTAGGTATATTTGAAGAAGAAATGCTGGAAGAAAATATACCAGCAAATTACCTGTAATTATCTCTGAATGGAGAAATTTTGAGTGATTTTTGTTTTCATTTTTATAATTTTATAATTGTCTTATTTTCCATTTTTCATAATAAGCTTGTATACTAGGACAAAAATGAGATTTGTACTAAAACTATACTAAAATTAAAATGTAAAAAGCACTACATTGATACATCACTACACATCTATCAAAATAGCTAAAATAAAAAATAATACCACATGCTGGTGAGGATGCAGAGAAGCAGAATCAGTCATACATTACTGGTGGGGACATCAAATGACACACTTATTTGGAATGTTTCTTACAAAACATGTGCTTATCTGCACCTGCACTCTTGGACATTTATCCCAGATAAATAATAACTTAGGTTCACATAAAAACTTATACATGAATGTTCACAGCAGCTTTATTTGTAATGGCAAAAAACTGGGAAAAAAATCAGGTGTCCTTCATTGTGACTGAATGGTTAATCAAACTGTGGTACACCCATTCGCTGGAATACTACTCAGTAATGAAAAGAAACGAACTATTAATATATGCCATAACTTGGACAGATCTCAAAGGAGTTATGCCAAGTGAAAAAAAGGACAATCTCAAAACAGTATGTACTGTATGTTTCCATTTATATGACATTGTTGAAATGACAGAATTGTGGAGATGGGGAACAGATGAATGGGTTAGGGAGGTGAGGAAGGAGGAAGGTGGCTGTGCCTGTAAAAGGGTAGCACAAGAGATCTTTGTGATGGAATTTTTCTGTATCTTGACTGTGCTGATGGCCACGCAGTGATAAAAATGCATAGAACTAAATGCACACACATACAAATGAGTGTGCATGGAACTGTTGAAATCTGATTAAGGTTGGAAGATTGTATCAATGTCAATTTCCTGGTTGTGATATTGTGTAGTATAGTTGTGCAAGATATTGACATCGACAGAAACTGGGTGGAGGGTATAGGGATCTCTGCATTATATTTTACAACTTCATGGGAATCTACAATTAATCTCAAAATAAAGTTAAAAAATAAAAAAAGATGAACAGGAAACTATAAATTAAATGAGATTTAAGAGACAGATCAACCAACTGCAATGTATGCTTCTTATTTGGATCCTGATTCAAACTATAAAAACGTGAGTTTTGTGGTACTACAAATTTGAACACTGGCTGGATAGTTGATGCCATTAAGAAATTGTAGTTATATTTTTAGATGCAGTGATGGTTTTGTGGTTGTTTTTTAAAAAATGAGTTCTTATCTTTTAGAGATTCAAAACAAAATATTTAGAGATGAAGTCTTATGATATCTGTATGTGCTTCAAAACAGTGTGAGGAAGGAACCGGATGGGGTGTGGATTGGTTAGGCTTAGCCATGGGTGGATGTGTAAATTGGCATACACTTTAATAGTCTATTTTTGTGTATTCTCAAAATTTTCTGTAATAGTGTTTTGGTTGTTTTTTTTTTTTTTAATGAGGAAAAAATTAAAAAGAGGGCTGAATCTCCCAGGAAACGCTACCGAGGTATTTGTCTGCTTCTCAGTATAGCATATGGCTTCTACCTGAGCACCCTGTGTAATAGGCACTGTGCTAGGCTTTAAAGATATGACTATAATAGAGGTTGTGCCTTCCCAAAGGTCAAAGGATAGTGGGAGCAGAGAGACTGTAAAAACAAATAAGTACTGTTCAAGATGGTAAGTGCAAATAAGGATAGTACAACAGTGGAAGAACTGACTGTTCCCTGCACTGGTGAATGGTGTCTGGACCGAGTCCTCAAGGACACGCTACGGCCTGTCCAGTACAGTGGGGAGGAGAGTTCTTTGAACCTGAACTGGATTCCTAAACAGGACTTAGCATCACCAGTTTTCGCATCAATGCTTTTTATTTAAGATCCTGCTCTAGCCCAAATTGTATTATATTCTTATTGTCAACTGACTCTGCTGGCACCTTCAGGGAGCAGTCAAAACAAGGCTAATGATATTTACTGAAGTCTTTCAGCTCTCGTAACAGAATGATTTGAGCTCAGATTCAATCTCTGTCTTCACCAACCATCACCTCCAAGGTCCTTGAACCTTTCAGCTTTGGCTCCATTATTTGGATATTGAGTCAGAGAAAAACTGTTAAATGAGCCTTTTAGAAGGAAGGAAACTTGATTATGTGTCAGAGGGGAAAAAAAAGGACATCATTGCGTTTGATGAGGGCAGTAATTCATTTTACCTTGATAAAATGGAAGCACAAATGAGGATAAATTGTTCCATTCGTACATACTGATACATACATGCACACACACAGAACATATATATGTATATATATAAAATTGCATTATGGCTACTGCCTAATCAGTTGTAGTAATATAAAGGATATGCAGTTAACAGTACTAAGGCCATAAATTACATTTCCTGGAGTATAGCTTCTCCACAAAGCCACTCAGCAAGGCATGCTGTGATGAATGTCACACTAGGGAGGCATGGTGGAGGTGTGACCAGAAGAGGAGGGGTGACAGCAAACGGGCACAGGGATAATGGTGACGGCAACCTCTGCAGCAGTTGGCCTGAGGGGCCAGGACTCTTACACTTCAAGACTGGAGGACAACATCTGCTTCACTCATTTGTAAAAAAAAAAAAAAGCCAAAATACCCCAGCACTTCAGAAAAGCATTAACCTCCATCCTGGATATTGCTGTTGACATACATTATTTATCAGTGCCGTGTTCCATTATTACTAAATAGAGAATCAATAAATTAAAACATAAAAGACCTGCACAAATAATAATCACCAAATAAAGGTAAATCTTCTACGAGAACTTACCATGATGCCTGGCCACTGGAGCAAAGCGTTTGTTTCCGGCCTTGACATTTGTCACTATTGATTCTGCCTGTGAGAGAGGAAGAGCTCCACTTCCTTGACAAAGAATGATTTATCCTCCCTTACAATGCGATTTGCAACCTTCAGTCTCATTTGAATCCTCACCTCTAGAGTCTTTTTTCTGATAGGAGAAACCATGAAGAAATTAGGTCTTTGTCTCAGAAGGCTGCCTATAATTACTTTTAATATCAAATGGCTCCAAAAGCTGAACAATGATTTTAAGGAATACAAAGCTTGGCCATAGGCAATAGGTTTGAATACACTGTACAGCCAGCTGCTCCTGGAAGCAGAGAGGGGACGATACTTTATGGTACAAATAAGAGCAGGAGAAATGTCCTCACCTGAGTTGGCCCTTGGGCTTTGTATGTTTCCAAGGAGTTGCTCATTTATTACCTCCAGATGATTTAATAGCCTGGTGTTCCAGTTAGGAGAGACCATTCTTTGGAAAATGGCTTAATTATCCAAGCTGTCTTTTGTTTTGATAACAAGGAAAAACAACTCATGGTAAGCAAGTCATAATTGGTGAAATAAAAAATATTTTTCAGGCCATAATAATCATATACATTGTATATTGACAAAATAAAAATTTAATGGAAAAAAAATAATAAATAAATAAATACAAAATATTTTTCAAATATAATTCAACAAACGCCTGTCGAGCTTCTGTCGAACACTACCACTAGGCACTAGGGGATCCATGTTTACTCATCAAATATTTACTGAGTGCCTGCCCTTTGTGAGGCAGTAGGCTGGGTGCTGGGTCAGACAATCCTTTCCCTCACAGAGCTTATATCCTGGTAGGGAAGACAGCCATTAAACAAATAATCACACAATTAAGTAATTCACTGAAATTGTGGAGACTGATGGGGATGCGGAGGTGCTATGAGAAAGTACGATGAGGGTCTGATTGAGCACTTGAGGAAGCCTACCTGAGGAAGTCACGTTTTAAGGTGTGAAGTACAGGACCAATTGGCGTCAGCTATGTGAAGAAAGGGGCACACAGGGAAGTGGGAGGTAGCTGGGGTCTCTCTCTCCACAAGCTCTCAATAGAGCAGGGAACCAGAAACATGAATGAGTAATTCTGATCGTATAGAGACTGGTAAGTGCTATAATGGAGATGCAGTGTGCTGTGATATTGTGGATGGATACCAGCAGGCTAAGCTTTCCTGAGCCCGCCCCTGACCCCTTGGCTACAGTGTAGGGGACAGCACAAATGAGCAAGGGGATGCCATGGAACAAGAGCAAGAGAGAGATTTGCTCTTCTTTGCTTGTCTGCTGAAGGGCTGTCGATGCTCAATAAACAGAAAATAATATGATTGTCTTTGTTGTTATTTCCTCTCTTGGATAAGTACTTTAGTTTTTAATCTCTCTTTCAAAATATGAAAACGAGGAATTGGCAAAGATGCAACGTATTTTAGATCTGAAACTTAAAAATTCTTCTTAGCTCAAGTGCAACAAAATATGCCACAGTGAAAGTTATAAAAAAAGCGGGATGGTTTCATGAGGTGATGTAATATGTGACTGAAAGTAGGCCAAATGGTGAATTAATTCTGCGAACTTTTCATGCATTCATTTGACAACTATTTATTGAGCATCTACTATCTGCCTGGCATACAGCAGCAAGTGATGCAGACAAGGTCCTTGTCCTCATAGAGCTTGCATTCTAATAGGAGAGATAGATAACAAACGAATATAATTCTAGGTGGTTATAAATACTATAGGAAAATAAAGTGCATTCAGATAATGGAGAAAGGTAGGAATGAAGATAGAGAGAATGTATTAGGATATAGTGTTCAAGAAAGCCCCCTCTGCAGGGCCAGGTTCATGAGTGTGTGACCAGTGCAATTGCTCAAACCACCACACTCAGAAGGCAGCCCTGTACTTGGGGTTTAATGCTCTACAGTCGCCATTGTAAAATTTTTTGAATTTGTGACTTGTGAGTGAAGTCTAATGGGAAAATGGAGCACGTGCCAGAGCTTGGCGCCTCAGCTCACTCATGGCCCCACCTCCCTTGGGTTCTTGGCTGCTGCTGTCAGCTCCAGTGGGCTGACACAGGCACAGAGAGAGTCAGGATGGGTGCACACCCTGAGGGCCAGGTCCCAGGGTGGAGGCATCTATAAAGGTCTGCACTTAGCCTGTGAGTATCCCTGTGCCAAGGGAGCATGGTATTAAAGGGCAAATAAAACACACCATGACAGACCAAGAGAAACCACCAAAGAAAGGAAAAAGCTTTTCCTCTTGCTTTTTGAAAAGGGCCCTGCGCCGCATTTCATTGTACACCGGGACCTGCAAATATGTAACTGGCCCTGCCCCTCTAAGGAGGGGATGTTTGGGCAGAGACCTGAATGGAGGGAAGGTGTGGGTGTTGGCACACCTAGCAGGGGACACTGGAAGTGCTGAGGCTCTCGGGCTGGAACACACTTGATGTGGTGCAGGAACAGCAGGAAGGCTGGCACGGCTGGAGCATTGCCAGCAAGTGGGAGGCTGGTGGGAGAGGAGGTGGGAGGTGCAGCCAGGGGCCAGATCAGGCGGTGTTTTTTAGGTCATAATAGGGAGCCTCGCTTCCAGTCTAGATGGAAGCTGTGGGAGGGCACTAGGCAGGAAAATTATACTGTCTGACTTATATTTTTAAAGGCTGTTGTTTTCCAGATAGCGAGACTTATTTTTAGTTTACCGATGTATTAACTCATTTATATTCCATCTTGTCATCAAAAGGATTGGGTGGCCCTGAATGAAGGTGGTGACAGGCCTGAATGCTGGGCTGTGAGAAGGGGAGCAGGAGTGACTTAGCCCAAGGGGAGGGGTGAGCCTCGTCCACTGAGACTTGGGGGAAGCCAGGTGTGTGTGGAGGCAGGAAGGAGTGAGTGGAGGGGAAGAGTCCAAGGCCTTCATCTTCCTCAGTGAAGTGGAAGCAGAGTCATGTGCTAAGAATGAGGGGTGGCTGGGCAAGGGGTCTGCAGAAAGAAGAGAAGGTTTAGAACATTTTTTGAGAGGAAAAGAAGAGAGCTGCCTTGGGACAAGAACAGAGTAGTATTTGGGCAGCACAGATGGCCTGGCTCTGGTGGGGAAACCCTTCTCCTCCTTTCTGAAAGTAACCTCCTCACCCAAGTTGTAAACGCTATTCTTTACCATTTCCCGAAGGATCTCCCATACTGAACCCCACACTCCATAAAAATGTACAGATCTCCAATTTTAAACCACAAAATTCCGTGTGATACAGATGTTCCAGCCGTGTTCCTATGTCTCTTCTACGTACATCTCTAAATGAGTGAAACTTTCTTCTGCTCATCCATAGCCTCCCCACTCATTCCCTCCCCGATCTCTTGACATATGATTTTTATTCCATCATGTTATTGAAATTTCCCTGAAGGTCACCCATGTCTTAGACTGTGCATGTGTCTCTGTGTGTGTGCACGTCTGTGCTAACCTGTAAGAGCATCTTCCTTATTTTTTTTCAGACTCTTGTTCTGAATTTGCTGGACACTGAGCTCCCACGGTTCTCCTCCCATCTCTCGGATCACCGCCTTCTTTCTCTCCTCTGTTGTCCTCTCTCCTCCGCTCAGTCCCTCATCCTGGGTACTGCCTGAGACTCAGCTCCTGCTCATTGCTTGGCCTGCTCTTCAGGAAGCTTATCTGTTTTTCTTGCCATCAACTACTCTCAAATTAACACTGTCTTCCAGCTTAATGACCAGCTCTCAGTTTATGATTCCCAAGTCACACCTTTAAGCCCAAACTTCTCTCCCCAGACTGTTGTCATATTTCCAAACTAAAACCATCGTGTGCAAAAACAAGCTCAAATATTTTCCTGCAAAAATCTCTTCTCAGGTTCCAAATTTCTGTCAGTATTGCCATGTTTGGGTTCACCATTTGTGGTCCTAATTTTTAGTTTGCTGTCCTCATCCTGCACATGTAATGTCTCATCACTTTCGTCCTCCAAGCACATCTCAGATATAGTCCTTTTCCTTCAGTCCTTTTGACTCATTTACCCAAGACACAGACTTCGAAGTGACCTCACAGTCCTAGTCTCACCTTCCTCCTACGACTGGAATTCTTTCTCTAATGTCCCTGGCCAAGATCAATCACTCATTCACTCTACAGATATTTACTGAGTACCTATTACGTATAGTGGGAATACAGTGCTGGACAAAGAAGGCAAAGCCCTTGCTCTCATAAAGCGCATGTTATACTCAGACAGACAGACGATAAATAAGAAAATAAGTGAAATCATTTCAGATAGTGATAACTGGTAGGCACACCACATGGTAAAGTATTTGAAAGTGATGGTGGAAGAGGTAGGATGGAATTCTTCACTTAGTTGAGTGGTCAGAAAAGTCTTTTCTGAGAAAGCGGCATTTTAGTTCGGACCTGGATTAACAGAAGTAGATAACCGTGCTAAGCTCCAGGGGCAATCCAGGCAGGGGATATCCAGTGTGAAGGTCCTTATGTGAACGTGGCATTGTATGGGAAACCAGAAAAGTGCAGTCACCTAAGAGGAGGACAGTAAAAGATGAGTTTGGAGAGGCAGCTGTGGCCAGACCACATGGGGCTTTTTAGGCTAGGCTGAGGAATTAGAGTTTTATTCTAAGTTCAAGGAGAAGCCAAAGGTGGGTTTTAAGCAAGGTGGTCATATAATTTGTTTTGTATTTTTACAAGATCACTCTAGCTACTTATGCATGGAGAAGGGATTGTGCAGCTACCAAGAAGGTACAGGGAGAGAAATTAGGAGTCCAGCTGGGAGATGACGGTGGCCTGGACTGGGTAAGGGCGATGTAGGTGGAGATGAGTGGACAAATGTGTGTTAAAATATTTTGGAGGAGGGCCGGCCCGTGGCTCACTCGGTAGAGTGTGGTGCTGACAACACCAAGGTCCCGGGTTCGGATCCCATATAGAGATGGCCGGTTGCTCACTGGCTGAGTGTGGTGCTGACAACACCAAGCCAAGGGTTGAGATCCCCTTACCGGTCATCTTTAAAAAAAAAAAAAAAAAAAAATATTTTGGAGGAGAGATGATGGATTGGATATGAGGATGAAGGAAAAGCAGGAATCAAGGATTGACTGCTGGGTTTTGGCTGAAGCAGTGGGTGGATGGTGACACCATTTCCTGACGTGGGTAAGTGTGGGGTGGTTGTAGAGAATCTCCGCCTGCACACTCCCAGTGACGGGACCTTCACTACAAGGACAGGCTATCATGCCACTGATAATAGAAAAGTCTTACACTGAATACAAGTCTGTTTCTCCCCAAATTTACCCATTCATCCTAATTCCTCCTTTTCCACAAAATGAACTGTCTTTTCTTTTTCCTACATGGTGGTCATTTTCTTTACCTATGTTAAGGAGAATTACTATGCCTCTTGAAGTTTTTTCTGAGCTAAATATCCCTAATTTACTCAATTTTCTTTCCTTATTTCTGCATCACGACTGACTCAAACTGGTCTTCCTTCCACCCCATACTAGTCTATCAAACAAACTTTGTCTAGGTCCATCTTCCTAAGGCACCCATCATTAATCACCAGGGCTGACACTCTGCTATGTGCTGGGGAAATATATGCAATAGGTACTAAAATTAAACTCTTCTAGCTCAGTTTTGCTGAGACCAGAAGGCAATAGGTGTTACATCTTAAAAGCACTACCACGCAAAAAATTCAAAGTCAGAGACCAAGAAGATCCTTAAACTTCTAAGAAGATCCCACATCTATAATATAAAAGAGTTGAAAATGAAAATTGAGAGATTTGGCAAGGACACTGGGTGACACAGCTGTGAATACCATTCCTCCCAGGGGTTGGGGGAGGGCTGCTTCCCTTTTACCTCAAGTCAAGAGAGATGGGCTTCAGGGGGTTGTTTGGAGAGCTTGACGGGAGGCATCAGCAGTTAGGGGGGCATCATAGGCAGGTGTCTGACTCCTGCCTGGAAAACCTCAAAGGTAAGGATGGGCTGTCTAGTTGTTCTGATGGCTAGAGTGAAGGAGCAGTGGTTGCTTTGGGCAGCCTGCACACACAGTTTGTGGGGGCAAAGAATGTGAGGATGTTTCTCATGGAAGGATGTGCATCATGTGGAGATGAGGACTCACTTGGAATGATGGTGAGGTCTGCCCAAGAGAACCTCCTGGAGGTCTGTGTAGAGAGGGTTGCTGGAACAGTGGGGCTGAGAAGGGTGTCATTCAGAGGAAACTGCATTGTCTGTCTCATGGGAAATGCTCTTGAATGTTCCCAATGGAGCCTCCCAAGAACCCACAAAAAGCCCAGGCGTGAGTCTACATTAAAATAGGTCCCCAAATTGTGAAGCCCTGTTAGAATAGTACCAGTCAGATAAGAACTTTTCTGCTTCCTCTGGCTGTCACCCTGGCCCGCCTGTAGGCACGGAGAGGTCAGGAGTCTTAGCGGCCAGGCTGAGGCTGTGAAGGCAGCAGGCGAGCAAAAGGGAAGCGGCCCCATCTTCTCCTTCCCACCCACAGGAGGGCCTGCTGGAAGCAGGATGCGGTGTCACTTCGAAATTTGACATTGGCCCTGCACACAATTAATTATTCAATTAAAACTATGAGCAGAGAAAAAATGTGCCCCATTTTAAAGACGGTGGAAATCCAAAATCAGGTTTCTTTCTGATTACATTTCAAGAGTCCTCCCTGTTCAACTTTCTAGTTACACATAAGATGCAAGAAGCCTTCACTTGGTTGTTCTCTTGCTTTAAGAGCCCCTTTCCATGACTTTTAGATTAAATCCAAACTCTTAAGCACAGAGTTTGATGTCCTCTGTTACCTGAGCTCATCTGTGTTTTTCAGCTGAACCTCCCACAATTCTGAGCAGAGAATATTTGACTTCAGTCAGGTGGTCCTCGTGCTTTGTAATAAGTTAATATTTATTGAACATTTACTGTGCTAAGCATTGTATTATTTAATCCATACAACAACCTTTTGAGATTGGTATTATTATTATTACTATTACCCCCATTTTACAGATAAAGAATCTGAAACCAGCTAATAAATGGTGAGGCTGTGAATAGAACCCAGGAAGTCTGACTCCAGAGCCCACAATCCTATGAGCTCAGCATACAGCTTGTATTCATATATTCATTGCCCTTAACCTACTTTTGGCATGCTCCCCTGCCCTCCTCTCCTTTTCTTATACCATCCCAGACATTTTTCAGATCCCAGCGCAAACTCCTTCTCCTCTGTGAAGCCTTCCCTAATTACTGCATAGTTATCTCTGTTCTCTGAATTCCCAAACCTTAATCCATGTTGAGGCTTTGCAAGTTAAACTTGTGCTGTTTGTTTCTCTACTGTCGTTTGGGCATGTCATTTAGGTAAGCCCCCGTGCATTCCTTCCAGGATAGGGGCCTGTATTCTATGCTCTTCATGTATTACCAGGGCAGTGGCTCTCAAAGTTTAGTGAAAAAAAGGTATAAACAGATAGTTCACAGCATCAGACTGTAAATGACACTTAAAAGTTGAAAAGATGCTGGATCTCATTATAATAAACATGCAAAAATCTCACTGAGTTACTATTGATCACCTGTCAGATAGGCAAAAATCCCAAAGCATGACAACATAATTTGATGACAAAGTTGTAGGGAAAAGGGACTTTTCATACATTGCTGGTGAGAATGCAAAATGATACATCCCTTACAGAAAGGAATGTGGCAGCAGCATCTAGAAGTATTACATGTGCCTTCTTTTTGACCCAGTAAGCTCATATTTGGGAATCTATTCTGAAGATACACTGGCAAAAATCCAAAATGCTGTATGTTTAAAGATATTTTTTGCAGTACTATTTGTAAAAGCAAAAAACTGGAAAACCCAGTGTCAATCAAGAAGCCTGGTTGAATACCTATGGTACATCCATATAAAAGAATACTGTGCAGGAATGAGGAAGGATCACCACAGACTGTTCTGAATGATCTCCAGGATCTATTGTTAAGTGAACAAAGCAAAGTGAAGAAAAATGCGTCTGGTGTGCTACCATGTGTGCAAGAAAGGAGGGAATATGACTATTTCTGTGTTGGCTTATGTTTTCACAAGGAAACAATGGAAGAATAAACTGAAAATGAATAAAAATGGTTATCTACAGTGGGGAGGGGGGAGTCGGAGGGGAAGGGAACTGGGATGAAGACAGAGCTCCCTGAATGTACCTTGTTTTATGTTTTGACTTTGGAACCAAGTATTTTACATAATTCAAAACCAAAATTAACCAAAAGAAAACATTAAAAACTAATGAAAAAGCTATCCATTATACTGGAATTGAACAATTAAGTAAATAGATGAGAGCCAGGTTTGTCACTGCTGGAGTGGAAGGTTGCAGATAAGCAAGGGGAGGAAGCCAGAATGATCCATGTGGTAAGAGATTAGAGTTGGAGACATCAGTACGAACTAATGTGTAGCTCAATATACATAGAGGTGCTCACACATAGACATATTTATAAATAGTTTTATTGACAATGATATGGTATTCAACCAGGCACTCTAAAATGTAATAGCCTTAGGGAAAGGTCTTGTGATGCCATGCTGACATTCTGTTCCTAAACAAAGGATTGTGCAAGTTCTTGGAATTGTTGCAAGATTAGCTGAAGCATGAATTTTACTACTCCTTTTACATGTGGATGCTTGTTCCAGACATAGACATTTTTTGCCTGTGTGCTGTAACCTGTAGCCAATAGTTTTAACTTCAGTATCTTACCTACCAATGAAAATGGGACAACTCTGGTATGGAGAGTCCCCCTCTCTTTCCAAACTTTCCTATAAAATCTTTCCAGCTTGTGATAGGCTTCAGAGCACTTCCCAACTTTGTTAATTTGTTTCCCAGGTCGGTCCTTTTTGGCTGTCAATAAGCCTTCATTAATTATTTCTATCTGGGCAGTCTTAATTCTGATCATCAGTATATACACAGATTAATATACATACATGTATACTAACCATTCTCCAACACAGGGAACCAGAGGTCCTTGGAGAAGTGGCTGATTCTAGGACTGAGTCAGGAAAACTGTAAGAGGAGCATCTTGTAGTGCCAGGAAGTAAGGAAGTGCTCAGGAAAAAAAGGGGTGGGGGACACATCGAAAGGACAGAAAAGCCAACTGAGGAGCTCCCAATGGCTGGTGCTGGAGCAATGTGAGCAATAAAATAAATAAAGTAAAATTGGATTATAATCCAAAGTATAAAATAAATATCTGTGTTGCATGGACATGGAATATAAATAAATTTTTAATAAATAAGTAGAGAAGAGACAAATCTCCCATGCAAAAGAATTTCAAATTATTTATGTAAATATCCATCCTCAAGGAAATGGAGCATAATTCCCTACTCCTTAACTGGACTGCACAAAGTGACTTTCTTCCAAAAAGTACAGTATGGAAAGGGGAAAAAATAGTAACTTTACAATGGGGAAACCTAACACCACCTCAGCCAGGTGATCAAGGTTAACATCGACAGTGATAATTAATTTTGACAGTGTGTACCCTTGATGTGAGGTGATGAAAATGGCACTTTATCTCTGTGCTCCTCCTCCCAAAACCACACAATCCCAGTCTCATCATGAGAAAAATATCAGATGAATCCCAATTGAGGGACATTCAACAAAATACCTGACCAGTACCCCTCAAAACTGTTAAGGATATAAAAAAACAAGGAAAGTCAGAAACTGTCACAGCCAAGAGGACCCTAAGGAGACATGATGTCCAAATGTAATGAGTTATCCTGAATGGGATCCTGGAACAGAAAAAAGGCATTAGGCGAAAACTAAAGAAATCTGGATAAAGAGTGGATTTTAATAATGTATCAGTTTTGGTTCATTAATTGTGGCAAAAGCACTGTGTTCATATAAGATGGTAATAATAGAGTGAACTGGGTGTGGGATATATGGGAACTCTTTGTACTATCTTCACCATTTTTCTGTAATCTAAGACTGGTATAAAATAAAAAGTTTATTTAAAAATCTAAAACAAATAAACCAGCTGTACGTCAAGTTGATTCTATAAATATGAAGAGAAAAATTATTTTAAGTGATTTTAAAACATCCTGAGGACAAACATACACACAAGGAATCTTAAATTGCCTTTATTATTATTAGAGCTGGTTACAATATTGGTATTTTGTACCAATTTGGGAAGAGAGAGAGAGAGATAAGAGGGCAAACACATGATTATATTAATATCACTAGGAGCTGAGCTTTGCAGCATGAGAGAAAAGGGATCCAAATATTAAACCAAAGCACATAAAAACTAGTAATTTTATTTGAACTGGAAATATAAGTATAAACTCATAATTTACTTTTTCTCTTTCTGAATAATGCATATTTCTTGGCTCTGTCCACTGAAAATGCCCAGGATTGATGAGCAATGAGCACCCCTAGAGCTGAGATTGTAATCTCTAAATACAGTTTTCTACTAGAAAGAATCAGGGCTCCTTGGAGAAATTGCTAATTATAGATCGGAGGTAGATAAGGCTGGAGCATCTCCTCACACCTGAAAGCAAAGAAATTATCAAGACTATGAGGTCATGTTAAAACAAAAACAAAAACAAAAAAGCACAGGAGCCAACTCAAAGTGGCCCCCATTGGCCAAAGTTTAAAACATGAAAAAGAGTAACAACTGCAATGGATTGGAACACATCAAGTGTGTGATCTATGAGCTTATAATGTCCCTCCCTCACAAGACAGGAAACTTCATTGGTCACCTTTGGGGAACACTAGAGTATCAATCATTCTGCTAAATATAAAAATGATAAATAAAAGGAAAGAAAAAAGCTTTTGTCTTTTCTGCTCAGACTGTATTTCTTGATAACCAAATAGTTTATGAAGGCAATTTCTTCTCTATAGAAGAATCACAGCTAATACATGCAGAAGAAAAGACAGAACTAGAAAATCACCATGAAATAGTAGACCCAGGCAATGATCAAAGTAGCTCCTAAAACCCTTAGACAAAATGTTGATGGAGAACTTTATAATGGATGGATCAGGCTGACAACACTTGAACTCAATGATCAATCTCAACTAAAAGTGGAACAGCCAGACATAATATTCCTCCACATGTGGAATATTCTTGCCAAAAAATATTGAATCTAATCAAGCTTCTAACCATCAGGTTACAGAAAATAAGAGAGAGAGGGGTACATGTTAAAAACAGCACCATGTAGATACAATCAGTCAAATTCAGAATGTGGGAAATTCTACAACAGGAATGATACACTTTCCTCAACAAATAAATGGCACTAAAATAGTGCAGAGGGACTGTTATAAATTAAAAGAGATGTACCAACCAAACACATGTGTGGATGTTTTTGGATCCTGATTTGAACAAACCAAATGCAAAAAGACATTTTTGAGGGCCGGCCTGTGGCTCACTCTGTAGAGTGTGATTAATATAGTATTTTTTCTTCATATATATTTTAAAATATATACACATCCACACACACTTCTATATATATGTTCTTTATAGAACTGAGATCTTACTCTAATAATATGGTTCTCCATTTTTTTCTATTTGGTTATTACTTAATGGTGTATTGTGAACATTCTCTCATATTCTTAAATAAATGTCCAGACATGATTTGGCTGAGCGTGGTGCTGACAACTCCAAGTCGAGGGTTAAGATCCCCTTACCGGTCATCTTTTAAAAAAAAAAAAAAAAAGACATTTTTGAGACTACCGTAGAAAACTGAACATGAACTGGGAATTTTATAATATTAAGAAATTATAGTTAGTGTTGGGTGTGATGATAGCATTCTGGTTATGCTAAAACAATAAAAGTTCTTATCTGTTAAAGTAACGCACCAAAGAACTGATGGGTGAAAGGATAAGATACCTGGGACTCACCTTAAAACATTCCAGTCTCCCCGCTTCCAAAAAAGTGGTATAGCCGGGTAGACTTGAAACAAGAATAACAGACTGTCGATGATAGTTACTGAAGCTGAATGATAAGTACATGAGGCCCATTATACTATTCTTTCTAATTTGTGTGTATAAACACATTCATGATCAATAGTAAAAAAAAATTTTTTTTTAATTTTTAGAAAATTGGTGCAGGTTTTGGACAGCAAGGAGATTTTGGTTCCAGTTGGTAGTTTTATAAACAAGCGGCCCAGTTGATTCTGACCCAGATAGTCCAGGACCAGACTGAGAAATCTACTCTAGTTGAGCTCTGCTGTAGGTAAGAAACAAGCCTTTCATAGCCATTTATTGATTTAAAATAAAGACTATATTTCAATCAGAAATTGATGTTGGAAATTCTTTCCCTATGGAAGAAAAATGGGAATATCAGATGTGATAAAACAGGTGAAGAGAAGTATTTCATGAGCCTGCCCAGGATGCCCAGATCCTAGGGTTACATAATACCACCATTCTGTCAGAGCCCATTTCATAACAGGGTATTCTGGATTGTCCTAACTCATTAATTGAAGGATCAGTTGGATTCTCAGAGACTTGCTAAGTGGGTGCCAATTCTGTAATTCACTTTCCTCCTGCTGTTGGACTGTGCGTGTGTAGTTTCTTCAGTCTGGTTTACTGCATGATCCAACAGTCTCACTCTCTCTTCTAGCCAGATGCCAAGAAAAGTATATTGGCTGAGGCTTGTGACCCTTCCATCCTCTCAATTCGCTTATACGGTATGCATATTTTGACTCAGTTGCTGGCAGTAATAAAGAAGGAAATCATCAGAGCCCGTGCTTCTGTGCAGCAGTCCTGTAAGATCTCCGAGAAAGCAGATCTGTTTAGGTAAACCAGAAGTGAGAATCCTCCTGAGGTATTTGAGCTACTGAGTTTAATTGGGCTGCAGCTGCTTTCCCTCCTCCCTCACTCATTCTGGTTCAGCGTGCGGGCAACAGGGATTTACCAGTTAATTGGCTGTTTCTATGATAGTCATTCACTTAGGCACCCTTCCATTTTCTTTCTTACTACAAAATGCTTCTCTTAAAATTATTTGCTTTCCCATGGATCCTGAAGACAAATGTGCAACACTAAAACCTTTAGGATTTGTTAAAGAGAGGTAAATCTATGAGGGGAGATGGTGTGTGTTGTGGGATTTGAAGTGTTGCTATGAACAAAGTCAAACGGAGCTGGGACCGGCATGCTGAGTTATATACATTATATAAAGGTGCTGGACGAGTTTCAAGTCTCAGAACCAGTTGAGCAGGTTGAGGGAGTTTCTTTTTATTTCTCAGCACTCAGTTGAACAGAGGAAACTTTCAACTACACCAGGTGAATGGTTTACTTGGAATTGTTGAGAAGAGTTAGCAAGCTGGGGCTTAGGTTTCACATCTGTGATCTTTTCAGCTAGGTGCTAGACCCCCAAACAGTTGCAAGGCAGCAGAATTGAGCAAGAGGACTACTGAACCGACCAGCTTTCATTTCAACTATAGACCTAGGCTGCAAATGGTTGTTTAACTTGGCTGGCTGGCTTCTGACATAAAAAGTAATGGGGAACCATTGCCAAAATCAATACATCACGTTTGTGTGTCTGCCTGCTGCAGGTTGTATCATGGTATTAGGAGCTGGTGGTCACTCTGTCTCTTTTCCTCACTGTTTAGTGTCAAACTGCAACCCAACTTTCTGCCCAACTGTTCTAAACCCTCCCTTCTTTACCAATTTAGTGGAAAGTTCCAGAGTAATTCTGAGATTGTGCCTCTTCGGTGTGCTTTGTAATTTTTTTTTCCCCCCCTAATGGGAGTTTTGCCATTCAGGAATCCTAATTGGTTCCTAGGAGATGAAGTTATTTTTTTGGCTTCCACAACCTCTACATTTCTGAAAGGCCAGGCTCTGTTTACCAAATTCATACACCAATACAAGAGCCAAGTAGAAATCTGTTCCAGGCCCTCTCCACTAGAGAAAAGAATACTATATCTTGTAAATTGAAAAGGAAGTCTGGAGGTTGCGTTTCAATAAGAGTCTCTTTTAACTCAGGAATTCTCACCAGTGATAGGTGAGGTCAAATAGATAAGAATAAATGTCTTGTAAATATGTAGCATATGCCTTGCAACTCAGTGGACTTTTTCCCTCCCTCTGCTACCCAGAGTGGGAAAAAGGAGTGTTTAAAGATCCCAATGCCCAGGCACCTCCCCAGACCAATTATAACTATCTCTGGGAGAAATTTTTATTTTTGTTTTTGTTTTGTTTTACTTTAACTCCCCAGTTGATTCCAAGGTGCTTCACGGTCAAGAACCACCACTTTGGTGGAAAGACCAAAGGACTAGAAATAAAATTATCAACTTTTCAAATCCTGCCTTTGCTTTTTTTTTTTTTTTTCTTTTTGTCTTTTTTACTGACCGGTAATGGGATCGCAACCCTCGGTGTCGCGCCCGCACCACGCTCAGCCAGTGAGCGGGAACCGGTCTCCACATGGGATCCGAACCCATGGCGGGAGCGCCGCTGCGCTCCCAAGCGGCGCACCCTCCAGTGCGCCACCGGGCTGGCCCCTGCCTTTGCTTTTAATGAGTTTGTTGGCCTATAAAATCATGAGTGACTCTATTGTAAGACGATTTGAGCTCTATTTTTGTCTTTTTTACTGACCAGTAACGGGATCGCAACCCTCGGTGCTGCGCCCGCACCACGCTCAGCCAGTGAGCGGGAACCGGTCTCCACATGGGATCCGAACCCATGGCGGGAGCGCCGCTGCGCTCCCAAGCGGCGCACCCTCCAGTGCGCCACCGGGCTGGCCCCTGCCTTTGCTTTTAATGAGTTTGTTGGCCTATAAAATCATGAGTGACTCTATTGTAAGACGATTTGAGCTCTAAAATTCTATGATTCTCTTACAACTGGTTTCTGGAAACAAAGAGCTTACCGGAGCCAGCTGTTTTTCCTTAACACCTGGAATTTCTCTAAAGCTATCTACCATGTAAAAAGATCTGTCTAAACAGGTCACTGAGTTAGTGAGTCCAGATTGCCTTACCAGGCTTAAATAAATAAGTAGTACTGGTTTACAAGTGAAAAATCCAAGCTACATCTTGTTTCTGATACTTATGGGCCTACCAACTAGTTTTGAATGAGTAGTGGAATTTTTTTTTTAATGCATATTTAAATCCTCTAGTTGTGCTAGTTTCCAGTTCCTCTGATGCATAATTGGAAATACACCCTTCTCAGGAATGCCTTAAAATAAAAATGGATCCCCTCTCTTTCCCCCAGTGGTGGAAACTGAAATAGTTACAAAGCTAAGGAGACTATGTTATCCAAAATATGCATTTCTGTCTGGCCTGGACTCTAACTAGACATTATTGTAGTTGCCTAAATGGATAGAGAGAAGCTTTAACTCCTGAACTAAGGCACAATTAGTTGGGCATAAAGGAACTCTAAAGGAATACTAATTGCTTTTAAAAAGATACATTGCATTGAACCAGAGAAGCAGAAAATTGCTTTTGTTGAGAATCATCTTGGTTGTTTAAGAAAGGGAGGGCTTGTTGAACTTGGGAGAACCAAATAAGGATGGCTGAGAGGAGGCCCTTACCACTTTCTCACAAGGATAAATCCCAAGACAGGAACTTTGGGTTTGAATGCCACCCAGTTAAGGCAAGGCTGTCTTTCCAGACCCTAGTAACCTGCATGCATGCTTTAAACCTGTGCCAGCAATCATTTGGACATCTTACAGCAAGAACTCCCAATGTTATTTGTAAATGTTATCTCAAAGGGCGTGTTATGAAACTATCTGAATGAAGGTAATTTAAATTCAGTTTTATTTTTTAAGTTGACCTTCAGGCAGGGGTGAGGTAGTGCTCCTCTCTGTGAACTTCACAGCCCTATAGGGTGTGTTACATGTAGTATGAGTTCAGTGCATGTGGAAATTGTTGTATTTATAGCTCTGTGAGTCAAGCTTAGGAGATAACAAAATCAAACTAAGCGTGGTGTGTCCCAGCTACAAAAGCGCTGTGAGCCAGTGACCAGAGGCAAATCCAGGGATGCTCTTTCGAGGAGGAGGCATTGAAAAACATCACCCTTCCTGCCCCCGGGAAATCTAGAGAGGGCTGAGGATAGTGTGGTTTATTCAGTACTATGTGCAAATGGTCCTTGGTTTTTCCCTCACAAAACTGAACACAAAAAGTAACAAAATTTGGAAATGTTTATCTAATAAAGTCCACTGGTAAGCACTGGGAACTTCTCTGCCTTCATCCCCACCACCTCGCAGCAGCATTTGCGCTGTGAGCCGCTCAGCCTGCACCATCCTGCGCTCTGGGCTTCTCCTCCCACCCGCAGCCTCCCTCTTCCCTGTCCCCATCGCAGGCCCTTCGCTTTGCTCGCTGCCTGGCCAGGGCTGGCCAACTCCTAGCTCGGCCCTGGGCCCTCATCTTCTCCATCTCCTTCTCCCCCTTGATGACCACATCTCTGGCCGTGGCTTTAAACATCACTCTATGCTGATAATCCCTAATCTATAGCCTCAGCTCCGACCTGCCCCTGAGCTGCTCACTCAAATATCCAACTGCCTGCTCAGTATCTCCATCTGGGTGTCTGATAGGCATCTAAATCCTAACATTCCTAGCACAGAACCTTGATTCCTGCCCTCCCTAACTTGATTCTCTCCATGTTCTCCATTAAGTAAAGCGAGACCACTTAGCTGTTCACAGTAGAAACCTAGTAGTCTTTCTCAATTCTTCCCTTTTCCTCTAATCCATCTGTGAGTTCTGTCGGCTTTATCCCCAATGCATCTTCCTAATCCTCCCACTTATCTCCGTTTCCACTTGCCCACCCTCTCTTGCCTGGATGACGGTCATAGCCCCCTAGCTAATCTCCCTTCTTTCACCCTTGCTCCCTCCAATGCATTCTCCACACAGCAGCCTGAGCAAACTTTACAGAATCAGATCATGTTAATTGCCTGATAAAAAACCCTGCAGTGTTATCCCAGGAATGCAAGGATATCTAGTTCTGCCAAATACCATATTAACGGATAAAAGCGGAAAAACTGTATGAGCATCTCAGGTGGTGCAGAGAAAGCATTCAATAAAATTCAAAATTTTTTCATGACAAAAACTAGAAATAGAAGAGAACTTCCTTAACCTGATAAAAGTGATAAGGTGCATTAAATAAAAGCAGAAGTGAAAGAGTAAGGGGTACTGGAGAGGGTTATGGATTGCAATGTTAAATTGAGGTGTCAGGGTAGGCCACACTGAGAAGAAAAAAAAAAAAAGATGTATGAGAAGGGAAAGGAAGAGGCTGGAGGGTGGAAAAAGTCAGACAGAGGAACACAGATAGCTTTAATTTTATCAGTAAGGTTTTATTTCTGATGCTCAGTGACAGGTTCACCACATCATTTTTTGTACCTTTTGGTTTGCTGGAAATATTTCATCATAATTTTCTTCTTAAAGAGTGGATTAGAAGGGTTGGTGGCTGGATACCAGCTGGGTCTAGTGGGAGAGGCTGAGCTAAGACAGTGGCAACGAGGGTGGAGAGTGTATGCGGATACCAGCCACACCTGGGACGGGGGCATCCTCTGATTTATAATGACCGAGTTCAGGAGGAGAGAAAGGGGAAGACATTTAGGTGACTGTAGAAGGGTGGTGCCATGACCAGGACACAGGAAGAGGAACAGGCTTGCGGATGAGGGAATGAGGGGCCCCTGAGCTCAGTCTTGGAGAAGTTATTTTTGAGGTGCTGGTTGGTGTTCAGTAGTTTAAAAAAAGAAAAGAAAGAGTGTGTGTCACATCAATGGTTCTGTAACGCTCAGACTCAGTTCTTGAAGGTTGCCCCCTTTCTGGTTAGACACCAAGGGCAGGACTCAAGGGAGCTGAAACCATATTCCACTGCAGCATCTTGGTGCTCAGGTGCTGCTCACACTCCTGGATTCCATGCTCAGAAACTCTGGAAATCCCCACCTCTCACTGACAGCCCCAGCCCAAACCAATTGCTCAAACCGCTCAGGAATTGTTGGAGCTGGGAAGACCTTAGAGATCAACTAGTCAGCAGCACTGCCCCCTTCTTTTTAATAAACTTTAAAATTTTAAAATTAACTTAGATTTACAGAAAAGTTGCCAAGATAAGTACAGAGTTCCCATATCCCCCCCAGCTTCCCCCATTATTAAGATCTTACATTAGTGTATCTGTCACAATTAATGAACTGATATTGATATGTTACTATTATAGATTTAGTTATCATATCTCCTTAAGCTCCTCTAGACCGTGGCAATTTCTCAAACTTTCCTTGTTTTGGATGACCTTGACAGTTTTAACAAGTGCTAGTCAGGTATTTTGTAGAATGTCCCTCAGTTGGGATTTGTCTGATGTCCTCCCTGGCTGTTTTTTTTTTTTTTGAAGTAGCAAAGACTGCTTCCCTTCCCCCAAAACAGGAGGAGGGAACAGCTCTGATTAATGCCTGAGGTGATGGAAGAAGAGCCTCAGGGCATCTCTGCAGAGCTCTGCAGGGCCTGAGAGACTTGATCTAGAACAATCCCTCATTTATAGACCAGGAAGCTGCTCTCCCCAGCCTCCACTCCCCTTTCTGGGAAGGATCGTCCCCCATGACCCACCCACTTCAGCAGCAGGCATCTCCTCCCCACATGAATTTCCTGTCTCACGGGGATCTACACACAGACAATTGCTTTTATTATTCTGATCTCCAACTGCACCCGCTCCCCCACCACGCACATGCTTATCGTTGCCACACAAACATATTTACACTCAGATCCTTTCGCTCAGTCAGGTGGGTCAGTGGGTCAAGCACTGCTTTGAGAAATTAGCCAGAAAAATACACATTCAAAATCTTGTTTCACCATTTCAAGGGCTCATGGACCCTCTGAGAATGAAACATAGACCCGGTGAGGCATCTCTGAGACTGGGCAACTTGTGTAATGCACACGTTCTATGCGAAATTAGAGGCAACAGGTCTCCCCAGTACCTTGAGATGAGTGGGCACACCCAGAATACTCGGGTTTGTCAGGACCCAGGCCCTGGTGTCCCCCAGACCCCAGCTTGGCCTCTTACTAGTACTGTCTTCTGTGCCTCTCTTTTACGCTCTGTGAAATGGGGATAATATCGAACTTAGAGTTTGTGATGAGGGTTGAGTGAGACAAAGCCCAGCGCAGCCGATGTCTGGTCCAGCTTGACAGCTGTTGGTATTACAGTTATTATTATTGCTACCATTATTGTTATTATTATCAGGCATGGACAACATATCCTGCCCCTCTTTTCTTGTGCCATTCTCACTCACCAGTAGACCAAGGATGGAACAACATCCAAACCCAATGCTTTTCTAGGATCCATACTATTTGAGGAGATGACCAAAGGGGAACATTTCTAAGCCAGCTGAGGTCCAGGAAGCAGCTCAAAACTCAAAACAGCTCAAAACTCAAAACAGCCTTTAAGCTAAGGGGGCACTTCTGCTTCATCTGGATTGCCCTGGCTAGAGAGAGGTGTCCTTAGGCTCTCTGAGCACTGAGCAGTGTTTTTCAAACTGCAGGTTACAGCCCATTAGAGGATATTGAAATCAATTTAGTTGGTCGTGACCAGCATTAAAAAGAAGAAATAAAAAAAGAAAAAAGAAATAGACTGGACTAGAATAGAAAATATCAGAGGGCATCATTTGTAGAAAGTATAATATTGTTTCAGGAAATTTGTTTTGCTCCCATGTGTCTATTAAACCCTCCACAAGAAACAAAAGAGAAGGAAGAGCATTTGTGACCAAGGGAGTCAGGCCTGTGGGTAGGGACTGAGTGGAAGTTGCTGGAAACTTCCTCATTCCACCACGGGCCCCACCCACACCTCAGGTTATTTTAGTATCCTTTTCTGGCTGCTTTTAGGAGTTAGAAGTTAAAATAATAAATAAACATACAACCCCTAAAACAAAAAGAGCTTGTGTGTTTGTCAGTGGGGGCAGCAAGGAGGGGAGGGCTGGGTCCACTGTCAGTGCTGTGGGAGCAGGTGGGGGTGAGGGGCTGGGGGGACCCTGAGCTCAGTCTTGGACAAGTTGTTCTTGAGGTACTATTTGATGTTCAATGACAAAAAACAGAGGAAAGAGATGAAAGTGTGTGTCACATCTATGGTTCTGTAACTCTGAGACCCAAAAGCCCCCAGGGCTGGAGTAGGAGGTGGAGCATTAGCAGGACCAGGAGACTGAAGCAAGAGAGCTGCCAGGCCTGAGAAGAGGCCACTGCATACAGTCCCCCACCCCCACGGTGGCTTTGCCTCGCCCTCAGGGTAGGCTCAGATCTCCTTCACCTGCCTCACAAAGCCCTTCATCATCCTGGCCCTCCCACCTCCCCAGCCACATGGCTCCTCCCTGCTCCCGCGTGCAGACACCCTGAACAGCTTGCCGTTCCCAGACCCCCGCGCAGCCCACTCTTTCTCCTGGCCTTGAATGTTTTCCACAGACTTTTCTCTCCTTGGGACCTGTCGGACCTTGTCCTTCAGTTCTCATCCTAGCAGTCACCTCCGACCTGCCACCACCAGGGTGGCTGTCTCTCTGTGGCTGCCCCATGAAGGCCTTTCTGTGCATAACTGCTGCCCCTTGAAGACTGAGCTCCCGAGGCAGGAACTGAGTCTAGCTATGACTGTGTTCCTTCTCCTGCTGAAGCAGCCGGTGACACAGCACAGAGGCCTGATTTATTTTTTGTGGAACAAATAAATAGAAAAGGGTGAGCACTCTCCTGGGGTCAAAACAGGCAGGCTCTGTATCAGAACTTTCCTGGAGTCTGAGCCATGAGGGGCTCCAGAAGCAGGAGGATTTGCAAGTCCAGGGAGAGATGTGAGTCACAAAGAGAAGCCTGTGTGGCCCAGAGTCACAGGCAGGTGGGTGGGGCCCGGACTGTGCTGCAGAACGGGTTGTGGCAGTTCCCTTGACTTTTACTGCCCTGGCTGTACGTGGGCTGCAGGGGCTGTGGGGGCTCAGCTCCTGTCCCTGGGGCACCTTAAAGGAACTTCAGGACCTCTGACTCCAAGTTCAAAGGTGGGAAAGCACAAGGTGTGTTTGGGCCGTGGGAAAGAGAGCAGTGACCAGGGCAGTGTCACCCTAGAGCCAGATGGAGAAGGGGCACAGGGACAGGTGTGGGAGGGGCCCAGCACATCGATTTTATCCAAGGTAATGGAAGGAAGGCTACAAGCACTACCTCCTATAATTGTATGAAAATTGTGGTATGTTTTTCTAGGAAGAAGACCATAGCTTTGATCAGATTTTAAAAACACTGTGACCACAAACAGTAAATAAATATTGCGTTAGAGGCTTTTGAGCAGGTTTCGGGAGTATTGCTCTGGCAACAGTGTGTGTGGTAGAATGGAGTTTCACTAATTTCCCTGGTGGAAAAACATGTTCCATGGCAAGATAATGTGTAAATATTTGATATCTGACATTTGCTTGTTTGATAAGATTGTCTGCCTCTCTGCATATGAGTTAGGAATTTTTATTTTCTAATAGAGGTAGGTCCCCTCCTCCCCCCTTAATATATATGCCTGTTGGCATTCATAGGGAATTAACTGTCTAGCTGTATGGTCTCCGCTGTCTCCAACAGGAATATTTTTTTCCTTTGTTCCTCACCCCACAGCTGACTTTGACTCCACCTGGGGCTCCCATCCTTAGATCCTGCTTCTTATCTCATTCCAGGCTAGTCTGGTGATGGGTCATTTATTTATTCAACAAATATTTTTGAGTGCTGACTATGTGCTAAGCATTGTGCTGGGTGATGAGTAAGACCTGCTTCTTGACCTCAAGTAAACCTCACTGCAGTGGGGAGATGAATGAGGAGTCAGGTGATTGCAGTGCGGATGAGGGGAATGAGCGTGGCGTTCCAGCACAGGGGAGGGGAACTGGTGGGGCCTGGGTCATCTGGACAGGACTCATGACAGCAAGGGTAGAGAGAAGGCTGCCAAGGTGAGACCTCATCTTGTTTCTGTGCAAAATGCCTCATAGCCCCACTGAGTTAGACTTTCCTTAATTATGCAGATGAATATCACTTCAGCCTCTCTAGAATCTAAGACTAACCACTATTAGTTTTGTGTGTTTTTTTTTCCTTTTTCCTTACAGGTTCCTTACAGGAGGTTGTCTTAGTCCGTTTTGAGCTACTATAACAAAATACCATAGACTGGGTAATTTATAATGAACAGAAATTTATTTGGCTCACAGTTCTAGAGGTTGGAAAGTCCAAGAGCATGGTGCCAGCATCTGGCAAGGGCCTTTGTGCTGCATCATCCCATGGTGGAAGGTGGAAGGTGGAAGGACAAGAGGGGGCAGAAGCAAGAGAACAAGAGGGGGCCAAATTCACTTTTATAGCAGGACCACCCTTGCGATAAGTAACCCATTCTTATGTTAATGACAATAATCCATTCATGAGGGCAGAGCCTTATGACCTAATCAACTCTTATTAGGCCCCACCTCTCAATACTGTTGTGCTAGGGATTAAGTTTCCAACACATCAACTTTGGGGGACACATTCAAACCATGGCAGAGGTGGAGGGGAAAAGGAAGGAGCTGGCCTAAAGAAAAATTTAAAATGTGTTGTTAACATAGTCAAGTCTGTTGTTTCTGAGAATGAGAACATTTGTCTCCCTTTAGCCCAGGGATAAAGGCATTATCCACTTGCTAGATGCCTCTTCTTCGACTCACACCTCTGCTGACATCAGTTCCTGGATCTTCTGGGCACGGACACCTCGACAGGATATCCCTCCCTCCCCAAGGGCAGTCCCAGTGGGTGATGGTGAAGCAGGCTTCTCCTTTCTGTCTTGTCCCTTAATGCTCCACCCTACCACCACAGCTACACAAAGGGTACTTGATATGTCAGACTCACCTGTATGGTTGGGGCTAAGTAGGGGAAATTATGACATCAGAGGGAAGCCAATAGAATATGGAAAGAGAGATTTTAAGGAATTGGCTTGCACAATTGTGGAAGCTGGCAAGTCCAAAATCTGCAGGACAAGCTGGCAGGCTGGAGAGCCAGGGAAGAGTCCAAAGTCAGTCTGCTGGCAGAGCTCCCTCAAGAGAGAAGGAATTCTGCATAGCAGATTGACTTTGGACTCAATTCAACTGATTAGATGAGGCCCACCCACATTATGGAGGGCGAGCTACTTAATTCACAGTCTACTGATTTAAATCTTTTTTTTTTTTTTTTTTTTAAAGATGACCGGTAAGGGGATCTTAACCCTTGACTTGGTGTTGTCAGCACCACGCTCAGCCAGTGAGCGAACCGGCCATCCCTATGTGGGATCCGAACCCTGGGCCTTGGTGTTATCAGCACCGCACTCTCCCGAGTGAGCCACAGGCCGGCCCTACTGATTTAAATCTTAATCCCATCCAAAAATACCTTCACAGAAATAGCTAGAGTAATATTTAACCAAATATCTGGGTAACGTGGCTAATCATGTTGACACATATAGCCTTAACTCCTGTTCTCTAACTTCCCCATCATGGGACAAGGCTGATATTGCTGAGAAAGAGACAGAATGGTTGAACAGCACACAAGCAGGAATCAGGTAGTGTGATCCTTCCACCCCACATGCACTCTACCCTAAGGGTGGTAACCTACCTCATTGCTCTTCCTTCACTTCTTGGTATAAGTCTTAAATGGATATAACAAACCATGTTATTGAAGCATCTTAATTTGATCTGTGAGTCTTTCTCTTCCATGACGCCTGGGGTAGTTTACCTGGTAGTGTATTAGGACTGTACCATTGCATTAGGTAATTTCCCGTGCCACAATGCCCAAAGAGCTGGCATCAGCTTTGCAATGACACTTTTCTGCACTTTAGGCCACTTTATTCTGATTCTCTGTAGACAGTGGGGAATGGCGGCAATGAGAATCAGAACCCTAGGCCGGCCCGTGGCTCACTTGGTAGAGTGCGTTGCTGATAACACCAAGGCCACGGGTTCGGATCCCACATAGGGATGGCCGGTTTGCTCACTGGCTGAGCGTGGTGCTGACAGAACCCTCCATCCCTTCACTGGGTCCATGGGCTCCACTCTTCTAATGAAACAGCTTTCCATAAACATTTGAGTTTTTCGGGGACTGGGAGAAACTGTGAAATTACCTTCTGTTCTTCAGTAGTTGGTTAACAGGAAGGACAGGACCACTAGTCAGAGGCTCTGACAAAAACCAGGAAATATAAGCACATGTCCCCAGATCCATCCCCCTCGTCACCTCCTCCTACAAAAGCCCCCACTTCAGGCCGTCGTCATGGGAGTCAACTCCAGGTTGGAGGGGGAGTCCTTGTCCTGATGTGTAAGGGCGTGTACAGGAGGGGGGTGGCACAGACAGGGAGTTAAGCTCCTTAAAAACAGGAACCCATTTTGTTTGAACACCCAGCACCTACATCCTGCCTGGCACATTACAGGTGCTCAGGGAAAGTTTACTGAATTGAAGAGGAGCTGGAGAGAGAGCCCGCTGACTAGCCTGCAAAGACAGGAGACTCGTTTCTGGCATCCCAGCTTGGAAATCTGAATGCAACTTTCCCCGGAAGCTGTTATACATGGGGATTATGTTCTTTAGTATTTCAGCACCGCACCAAAGAAGTTAAGTAGGCTTTTGTCAACTGATCTGGGGGCATCACTAGCATATATAACATTACTTTCCTATGGGAAATGCATGACTCATTTCAAATAATCTACTTTCAGAATCCACTTATCTAAAAATTGAAAACTGCCTGTACACGCCATCCCCATTGCCACCCAAATCCTAAATTCAAACAAGTCTATATACTGGTGAGTATTTGGGAAAGGGTTCAGTTTCTGCCTGGTCCTGTCATCTGTCTCCACCCAAGGTGCACGCAGTGATTTCACACTCTGCCCTGCACCTTGTAGCTTAGGTGCCGTAACTCCCCAGGGCAGAGACTGTTCCTTGTTTTCACACCTTCTTCTCAATGTACACTCTCAGCCCCAGTAAATTGTGGATGCAAGAAACAGAGCAAGTGCCACTCCACTTCTTCCCACCCACGCCTTCTCCCTGGGAAGGGAGAGGGGCCGGCTGGGAAGGGCGGGTGATGGGAAGAAGGGCGGGTACAGCCGCTGTTCCCCAGTAGGGTGAGCCAAGACATTATTATCCTCTTCCTTCCTTTCCCTTAAGTTAATCAGTCTCATTTAATCTTCCAGTCTTATCGGTAGAGGAGGGATTTCTGCCCTTCAGAGTGAATATTGTTAACAGGGAAAAGAGTTTACCTGGGACTAAGTGCCTTGAATGAATAGAACATGTGAAATGATTGTGAACCTGAGAGGTTCCTCTAACATCAAGCTACACAAACCTTTTTTTTTTTTTTTTTAAATCCACTATGCAAACATTTTAAGAGAAGACCTAGAACACAAATTCTGGAGACTATTTTGCAGACCCATAAATTAGACTAAGACCAGCAGTTCTCAGCTGGGGACAATTTTGCCACCCAGGCGACATTTGGCAATGTTTGGAAACATTTTGGGTTTTTATGATGGGGGGAAAGATAGAAACCAGAGATGCTGCGAAACACCCTACAATACATTGGACAGCCCCCCACACCAAAGAATTACAGTGACAAGACTAAGATACCCTAAGTCAGATCGATATTTCTGGTCTGTCCCCAGTATGATATTATCTAAGGAAACAAAGATCCAGAAACCATTAGCAAGCCTCACATGTACAAAGATTAGAATGTATGTAAAGGCAAGGATTTTCTTCTGAATTTTATTTCCTTATCATTGGTTTACTATACAGGTTTTTATACCATGATTTAAGAATTTTTAACTTTTCCTTAAAGTTTGATCTCTTACTGTTAATCATTGTTCATAAATACATCAAGTAATTATTACTCTAGGCAAATAGTTATCGAGGGAACAGAAGAAACTACAAAGTGTATCGAGATGAGGTGGCTGATTCATTCACCCACTGACTGCGGCAGTTGTATTTTCTGAAAACGACTGTTGGCATGCTTCCCACTGGGAGGTGGGCCCCTGTTCCTTCCAGGTGGATCGGGGAGGGTTTATGACCATGGTTCAAGTTACAGTATGTGACTTGTGAGGCTGGGTCATAAAAGGAATGCAGCTTCCTCTTGGTTCTCTTGGAACCTGGCCACCGTACAGTGAGGCAGCACAGGCAGCCACACGTGTAGGTGTTCCAGTCGACAGCTGCACTTGAGAGCTGAGGTCCAGCTGACAGGCAGCATGAACCACCAGACACGTGAGTGAACAAGCCTTCCGATGGTTTCTGCCCTCAGCCTCTGAGTCACCCAGAGCCTTTGGTCTTTCCAACTAAGGCCCCAGACTTTGTGGAGTAGAGACAAGCTGTCCCCCCTGAGCACCTTCCAAATTCCTGGCCCACATAATCCATACGTACAATGGCACTTCAAAAGGTTTATGGAAAAATAGGATTAAAAGATAATATGAACCTTTCCATGAACTTTTTGAAGCACCATCCTGTAATAAAATTGTTGTTTTAAGACTTTAAGCCACAAAGTTTTGGAGCAATTGTTATGCAACAAGAAATACATGGAATAATAATTCTCCCTCAACTATATTTAAAATTTATCCTGCAGTAAAACTTCCAAATTGCTGTACACCGTGTACTTTCAGGAAAACTGACAAGTGGTCAAAACCATAAATTCTAAATTTTTCAGTGTCAAAGATCTTCTGTCAAAATGGTAAATAAGTTGCAAACCTACTATCACTCTTTCTATCCTGTCCCTAAGGCAGACATCACTAATCATAGTTCTCTTTTGTGATGAGCAGGAATCTAACCTTAAAATGCTTCTCAACAAAGCTCTCAGCAAAGCCCAAGAACCAAATGATCAGGGCTGGCACACAATCTGAAACCTCTTTGCCATCCCCAGTGTTCTTGTAAGAGTTGAAGCTGGTCTCCACTGGCTTATGCCCAGACAGAAGGATTTAACTATTGTTTAGCCAGCTGCACACAAAGGATGTATGGCTTTCCTGTACCTGTTTGCAAAAATTCTGTTATTGTTAGCTTAGAAGATGAATATGGCAGGCATCCTTTTATCATGATTTTTGAGAATTTGGTCATAAAACAACAATAGCAATCTGTTGATGCCAAGAGTCACTTTTTTATTAAAAACAAATAAACCCAAATCCCTGGTACATCAGAAAAATGTTTAACCCCTTAAAAAAAAAACACAGTGGAAGGACCTCTTAAAAAAACAAGAGGATTAATAAGATGAGCTAGGCCCATATGTCTAGTCAGTGATTGAAGATTGCCAGCTTTATGGAATAGTTCAGAAGTGGAGTCTGATTTTAGTTTGCTGAGGCGAGCCCATGGTGAAGGGACCACTGGCGCATGTATTATTTTGATGTTTGTTCGATGCACATTATTACAGCAGGTCTAGGGATGAGCACGAAGTGAGTATGCCCTCTCTTTTTCAATTTTCTGTTTGTGAATTTGATGTCTTCACCCTACAACTGACAGCTACATTTCTCTCTCTCATCTATCAGGGATTCTGGGAAGCTAAAGTTGTTTATTTTTAAAAGGGATGTAATAACAGTTATTTGAAGAAAACGACTGAGGTGATTGAATTCCTGGGCAGGCAGGCAGACCACATGACTCAGGTACTTTTTAACCTAAGATTTCAAGGATTCTGGAGACATAACAGTCATCTTAATCTTTCATGGTGGCTTTTTGAACCTTGAATCAAATGACCTATAGAAGAAGGTAGGGATGGAGAGAGAAAGGAAAAGTCACCGTGACTGAAATTTTCTAATTGCCCTTTTGAGAACATTTTTTCAATCATAATTTAGCCAAGGCAATAGCCCTGGGAATCTTTTGGAGGTAACTAAAAATTGCTTCTGCACCCTCTGCTTTCCTATGTCTCCTTCTCACATTCATATACCGTCCCCCATCCCCCACTCTCTTTCCACCCCTTTTCCAAACAAACAAACAATCAAACCCTGTTTCTTCATGTCTAGGCACTGGAGCTGTCCTTGTCCTCCCAGGTTCCTTTTAGGGCTTCCCATTCTCTGTCCCACCCTTCTAGAAAAAACTAGGTGACTCCTTGGCTCATCTGATAAACTGATTCAAGGTGAGGTGTTATTGTAGTCTTTTCCTACTAAGAGCCACTGCCACATAGTAAAAAAATAATTCAGAATCCTATAAAGTAAAAGCACATGGATGTAATCATTTTGTTTATTTAGAAGACTGTGTAGGGGCAGAAAAGGTGTGATGTCTTTCCTCACCCGTTGTAAGGGTCACAGCCAACACTCCAACAACAGAAGACAGGTTGACAAGAGAAAAGCATAATAAATTTACTTAGCAAAGTTTTACGTAACATGGGAGCCTTCGGAAATGAAGAGTGAAAGACCCAAGGAAAACTGTCTCTTTTTCTGCTTAGGTTCGATGAAGAAAGGACAGCCATGTAGAAATGTGACTGGACAAACGAGTGTGATCTAATGGTACTAGACTGAGGGGGGAGCCCAGCGAGGCCTGTCTGTTCAGATTCTTCTCGGCCTCTCCATGCAACGTTCTTTCCTCTCAAGTACAGGGCAGGACCCCTCTGGAATAAGGGTTTTCAAGAGAGAATGGAGAAGGGAGAGAGTGACCTTTCTAGGTTTCATGGCTGGCTTTGGGGGAGAGGGGTTCTCGCTTCTATGAATTGCCTTGGGGAAGAGAAATTCTGGTTTCTATGACTCACTTTGGGGGAGGAAAGGGGGCAGGAGACAGGAGGGCAGGAGAAGGTCAGAGAGGAACTTTGCTTCTAAAGCTGCTCTGAGGCCTTCCAATCCCCTTTAATTCAAAGTACACAGCGTGCCAAAGCACCATGCTTTGGGGAACTGTTTTCTGGGCCCAACAACCACAAAAAAATTAAAAATTACATACAAGGTATAGTGGATTGAATTATGTCCCCCAAAACTCCCTGAAGCTTGAATTGTGTCCCCCAAGTCTTATGTATTAGAAACTTAGCCCCCACTGTGACTGTTAAGAGAGTGGGAAATCCTATTATGGTAATTGAAAGGTGGAGTCTTGAAGAGGTGATTGGATTGTAGGACCTTGCAGTACTGAATGGATTAAAAATGGTCAGGGGTGTGGTTCTGAGGGCTTTAAAAGAAAAGGAGAGTTTGCCTTTTGCTCCCTCTGCTCTCTCTGTTTCCAGTATCTTGCAATGTGAGACCCCTGGGTCACTGTCACCACCACCAGATGGACTTTGGACTTCCCAGTCTCAGAAACTGTAAGCAATAAATTTCATTTTCTTTATAAATTACCCAGTTCAGTGTACTTGGTTATAAGCAACAAAAATGAATTAATACACAAGGTAAAAAATGTTTGTGGGCATTAAATTCTCACAATTCTGTGAGATACATATTACTGTGTCCATTTTCCTGACGTGGAAATGAAGGCTTAAGCATGTCAAGAGATTGCTCAGGGTCCCAGGATTCAAAACAGATCGACTTGACTGCAAAGCATATGTTCTTAGCTACCATGCCTCCCTGCCTCCTGAGAGAGCCCTTGAGAGAATTAATAGAATGATCTTTCCCGGGCAGCTTGACGGAGCAAGTGCATTTTGCCACCCTGCTTCCTGACAGCCAACATCAAAAACAGAGCACATGTTTATGACTGTAGCTATTCCGGGACACCTAGCAAATGACTTGCTTTGGAAAGCTGAGGGTTTATTCATTTAAACACCAATTTTTTAATGTGCGTGGAAATTTTTCTTAAGTGTATTATGTAATTTCTTGCTTTCTTAGCTGGACATTCTAAACATAATTTAGCCTTTAGCCTTTCCTTATATACTCAAGGTTCACCAGTGTGAACATTAGCTATAGTTAACGAGGCTGTAAGACAGAAATGCCCTCGGGGACTGTTGAAGTACATAGGGCTGTTTTTAACCTATATTTTAAGTGGTCCCAGACTACTGTGCTATTTGAGTTCTTGTGTCTTCCCTTCATAGATTTTCTGCCATGCAGTCCGCCTCTTGGCTATTGACTCTCGATGCTGTCAGTATCTGTCTGTATTAGTTCTTCTTTACCCTCTTAGATTTGCTACTTATTATCTGTGGTGGGTGTGAATCCAGATATTTAGGCATATATTGTCTGAAAAAAGAGTAAATATTCATCGAATGGCTGAGGGGATTTCTTGCGAGTAGGGAACATGAGTTGTAGTGAATGGAGTTCATAACACCTATTTTAACTTTGATTCTCTGGATCAATAATTGAGGAGAGTATTGGTTAATCAATGTACTAGCAATATCCATTGGTACCTGTCTGTCCACACGCCCTTTAAGGGAAACTGTCCACTTACCACAGCCCTATTTCTTAGTGCTGTTTCCTTTTAGATGGCCATGTTTTGCCCTATTTAACCATGACTCCCCCCCCACAACATCACACACACTACATGTGATTAGATGAGTGGAGTGCCTGACCCAAGGACAACCAGACCACAGACTGACCAATGGCCATGATAAAAAGATAAGCTATGCTTAACAGATTCTAACTCTGGGAGATTTGAATTGGGAAACAAGGCAACATGGTTAGGAGTGGTATTTGAAACAAAACATTTGCAAATAGAGCTGTGTCCCACGAGGCCACGATGTATCATGGGCAATCTGAAGTGACCAAGCAGCGGCATCTCTAAGAAAGCTGGTTGCAAGACAGAGAAGGAAGCAAACGCATGGGGAGAGGCAGAAATGTTCTGCAGGCAGGGACAGACAGACAGACAGGGACACAGAGAGAATGGTGAGATTTTGTCCATGTGTATCTTTACTCCAAATACAAGTTTTCTTGAGGCAACTTGAGTGACTCTCTGTGTCTCCTACATGAAAGAAGCTAACTATAAAAATTAATTTACTACAGGCTAATTTGTTACTTTAACTTCCTATATTATCTGTACCCTATGCAAGCAGAAAACACAAACAGTTTAACTATCCATGGAAAATAACAGAATTCAAAATGAAAATAATTAGAATTAACACAAAAGACAAGTGCATATGAAGAAAAAGACAACAGTTAATAGATATGCCAAAATACAGGACCAGCGTCTTATTATAGCTTGAATAATCAACCCATCAACACAGAAACAAAGATTAAGAATCTACATGATGAAAATGTAAAACAGTCAGAAGAAAGCCCTCGAGTCCTGCTAAGGTTCTTTTTTAATTAGGCAATTACAACCTGCATACAATTTCTGATTACATCTGTGTGTGTGTGTGTGTGTGTGTGTGTGCGCGCGCGCGCGCGTGCACGCGCATGTGCAGTGTCACGGGGGGTGTGGGTGTGACCATTCCCATGAGATCCTATGACAGCCTGTGTAAAGAGGCACAGCTAGACAGGTGCTCCCCTGGGAGCCCCACCAGGAAGAAAGCAGACTAGAGGCAAACATTTACAGAAATGGGCCAAACAAGAGGCCAAGACCCATTTCTCATTCTTGATGACTCTGGAGACCGTGGCTCAAACTATGCCTTGTTACCTCCACAGGAGTGAGGGAGGCCCACCGGAGTTCCTTGAACACTGTTCTGAAACCATTACAGAGTTGACCTGAGGGCAGAAAATGGTAGACACACACCTTCCCTATGCATCACACTTTACTCAAAACCTCTGGCCTCCAGGGATTTTTCAACAATCCTCCTGGCTTCCCGCACAAGGTCGGGGAGAGGCAGTGGGGCTGCCAGCCCTCCTGGTGATGTCCAATGTTCCAAGGCTGGATTGCTGGTACAGAGGGACAGAGGCCAGGCTGAAAGGAAGCCAGGGTTATCACTGGCAGCAGAAGAGCGTGGATCGAGTCAGAAGGGCTGGGGAAGATGGTAAACAAACGTGAGTAGCAGGACTGCCGGCTAGGAGATCTGAGAACAACACAGGCCGAGTTATTCAGGTCAGTACCTAAAAACGGAAAGGCAATGCTGGGAGGTGCCACCTTAGCTCACCAGTTACTTCTAGACATCATATCCTAACTATGTGGCTGTGGGCAAGTCATCTCATCCCTCTGAACTCATTTTCCCATTTATACGATGGGAATGAGCTTGCTACTTGACACAGAAGTGTTGGGAAGGTTAAAGGAAATAGCACATGTCAAGTTCCTAACGGGTAAGCATTTCGTGGATGTGAACTGCTATCCTTATTTTCATTGTTAGAGCAGAGATTTCCTAACCAGCACCCAGAGAACACACCTCAAGGATGCTGAGCTGGTTTGGCTTTTTATCACTTGTCATTACCATCGGCTTATTGCAGCCATCAGTGGAGATGTTCCCAAGAAGGAGAGCCATCCCACTGCATCGCACTTTTTCCTGATGCTTATGACGGCAATCAACAATCTGCTCCACAGAGAGGGCCCGTAGGAGACCCAGGGATGTCAGCCATGGGAATCACAGCAAGGCAAGCATCAGCGGCATCTCAGGGCCTGCACCGTCCTACTTCTCCCAGGGAAGAGCTCTGAGGCAGAAAGGGTTAGACAGTGCCCTTTGAGCCATCTCTCTAGTCCAAGATGCCCTTTCTTTAGAAACTCTTATTAGGAACGTATTTACCCTTCCTCTGGTTTTGGCAAGTCAGTAAGTTAATTCAACCCTGTTGTCAGAACAGTTGGTTGCTCATTTACAACAATAAGAATTTTATAAGGCTTTGTAAAACACCACCCAGGTATAATTAGGGCCTAACGGCATTTGTCTCAAAATCGGCTCTGAGTTTGATTTCTGTATTTCTGTGCACATAAAATCTTTCTATTGTCACCTACATTCTCTTAATGGTCTCCACTTAGTATAGGATCTGGAGTCTTTGGTAGATGTTATAAAAATAAAGCCATTTGTAAGTCAATCTAGTTCTGTTGCAAAGGTAAATCTTATTTTAGTGGCTTAACACCAGAAGTTGAGTTTCTGAGTTTTTAGAAAAAGTCTGTGCTCTCCAGCCTTTATTTAGAAGAGGAATGGGGATAGCTAGTATGTCCTGTAGGGAGTCAATATTCATGAGGGGCACAGCTTATGGCTTTTCTCCTGTTGAGGCCTAGTAATAAAAGGTTGTGCTGTTTCCTCTGTGCATGCTCCATTTAAGAGCCGAGACTGTGGGTCAGAATAAACCTATTAGCTGCTTCACCCAAGAAAGCTACTGAACCTCTGTGAGCCTCAGTTTCCTTGTCTGTAAAATGAGATCATAAAAGTTTTTGTTTTTGTGAGGATTGAAAGAGATAATTTAGGTAAAGTACTGAGCAACGTGTCTGGCAAATTTTAAGGACTCAATAACTATCGGCTATTATCATTATTACAGTTATTACCAGATTTTGGTCCTGGCTGGCCAGGTATTATATCACAATTATTGTTTGAAACAATATTTATTTGGAATACCATTCAACAATAAAAAAAAAATTCTTGATTCAAGCAACAACTAGATGGATCTCAAGGGTATTATGCTGAGCAGAAAAAAACAACTCAAAGGCCACATCATTATGAATTCATTTTTAATACATTCTTGAAATGATAAAATGATAGAGATGGAGAACAAATTAGCAGTTGCCAGGATGACGTTAAGGATGGTGTAAAGGAAGTACACGACTATAAAGTGATGTTGGAGGTGGAGGGGCCCTGTAGTCTGCCTTAATCCACCTGTCCTCTTACCAGGTTCTTGACTCTACCACAAGAAAGAATTCCAGAGCAGAACTGCAGTAGAGAATGAAAACATGTTTAAAATAATATAAGAAATACAGGTTCCATGGAGAGAGTGCAGCATAGCTCCAGGGACTGAGCAGGGCCTACACCAAGTTTAACACAAAAGCAAGAAATACATAAAGTTCAGTACAGAGTGCAGGCTGGCTCAAGAGAATGAGCAGCTGCTTGCTGAAGGTAAGTTTAATAGAAAAAGAAAGAAATACACACTTCACAGCAGAGTGCGGGCTGGCTCCAGGAGAGTGAGCAACAGCCCCGCCTTCTGCTGATATTCAGCTTTTATAGTTTCTCTATCTAATAAATATTCAATTAAGGGAGAGCTTCCTTTTATGGAACATTAGTCTTGCACATGCTCAGTTGGTCTCTTCTTGGAGGATGTTCATTGGTCAAATCCTGTCACATGCACCAGGCATATTCAAGAATATTTCATGCTCTCTAGCACCTCTAGTGGAAGGTCATTCAAACACCAGAGTCATATAAAAGCCTTCTCTACTGAACATGCCCAGCCACTGGATTTGCATAATCCAGCCCCTTGTGGCCTCATTTTCCCAGTGTTGGTGCTGAAAATAGATCTAACTGGCAACAGCAGCTTTCCTCTAGGGGAGGACCGAGAAGAGGGGTCTGAGAACTTGGGGAGTGGCTTGAAACACAGAGGTGTGTCCTGAAACCTTAGCCCAGGGAAACTGAGCACCTCCTATATCAAAAGGAGTAGGAACCTTGTGATGGGGGCAGGAAGGGAGGGACATTGGGGAGTGATAGGTCAGGCGGGAGGCATGGGGAAGGATTACGATTTGTAATGATGAATATGCTAATAATAAAAAATAAATAAATAAAAAATAAAGGAATAGGAACATCTTCATGGTCATGGAATAGTTCTGTGTCAATTGCAGTAGTGGTCATGTGAATCTACACATGTGATAAAATGGCATGGAACTATACATACACATTGTACCAATGTTAATTTCCTGATTGACATTGTGTTATAGTTATGTAAGATGTAACCACTGGAGGAAGGGTACATGGGACCTCTCTGTACTATCTCTGCAAATTCCTGTAAATCTATAGTTGTTTCAAAATAAATATTTAAAAAATTGATATTTAGTGTTTACATTATGAACTTGAAATATAGCTTATAGCTGAGCTGCATAGTGTACTGTGATTAGATTTCCTTTTTTTAAAAAAAATTTACTGAATCATAATTGATTATACGTATTTTGGGGGTTCAACATTGACATGTGTTGATCAAATCAATGTTACTTGCATATATTGCTACAAATCATACTTATTCTTTATGCCTCTTGTCCAATCTCTCCCTATCACCCTCTCCATCACCCCTCCCACCTCTGATAACCCTAGATTTCTTCTCTCCTTCTGAAAGAGTAATGGTTACTCTGTTGATTTGTTGCCAAGATGCTCTGTCCAATGCTGAGAGATGTGTTCAGATCCCCTAATATTATTGTAGAGCAGATGCTTCTTCTGTCTCTCTGGAACAGGCTTTGTGGAGAGAGGCTTCCTCCTCTTTTCTTTGCTCTCTGCTGGTGACTCTCTTTGTGTCAATGCACTCCAGTGGCTGGCAGACTGTGTGGTGGTAGTGGTGTCTAGCTGCTTTCACAGCAGCTGTGGTTATTGTAATAGCTGTGGTGGGCCACCCACGCAGAGGTGATATTTTTGGGATGCTCTTTACCTAGTTGCTGGTGGCTCCTGTCTCCATATCTCAGGACCCTGGGTGTGCCCCATGGCATTGGTGGTGTGCCTGGTTGTGGGAGAGGGTCTGGTCCCTGACTCTATGCCTCAGGACCCTGAGCAGGCCCCATGGCATTGGCAGTGTACCTGGTTGTAAGTGGAGGGTCTGGTCCCTGGCTACATGCCCCAGGACACCAGTGGGCCCCAATGGGTACTCCGCTTTTTTCTTTCAGTTCCGTGTTGGATTATTTGCTGTTCCCACCACTTAAACTCTGCACTGGAACTAATTTGTTGTTCTTTGCTTACTTCTAAAGTGGGGAGACTTCCTATGGGGACCAGTACTTGAGCTCTGTGGTTGAGCTAAATTGTTGCTTTGCTACTGATTCCCTGGGGAAGACTTTTTGTGCAGCACCAGTTTTAATGGTTGACTTTATAGGTACTTCTGGGTTTAGTGAAATCCACTGCCCCTAGGTTGTTTAGAAACACTGGTCTGGGCCTGAGTCTTTTCATCAAACTGCACCCCATGCAATTCTATATTCCTGACCAGTCTCCTCTGAGTGGTCCTGTACTGATTGGGAGGCAGATCAGCCGTCCTTGCTGTGCCCCAGTGTTCTCCCAGTGGGCCCATCTCCCCCACTGCCTGTGCTGCAAACACTTCCCATGGGACAGGCCATGCTCTGGTCCCTTACGATGACTCACCAGACTCTGAGTGGCTCCTTTTTTCATTTGTTGTGGCTCCTCAGTTCTATGTGGGTTCACGGGAACCCTATTAGTGGTCATGCTGGCCTGGGGGCCATGAAGGCCCTCTTCTCCCCTGCTGCCTCCAAGCAACTTCAGCCAAAGGGCACAGCTGCAGCTTCTGCCAGCTTCTGCTCCACGTGCTCAGCAGCCGCAGCCTAGAAACAGCTGGGGTTTGAAATGGTCAGAGCGGTTTTTTCTTTTCTCTCATTGTGGCTTCTCACACCTTCATACACTCCGTAGGTCTCTCCTCCTTTTCCCCTGAGCTTTAGCGGCCCCAGCTTGGCTTTTTTTTTTTTTTTTAAATGACTGGTAAAGGGATCTTAAAACTTGGTGTTGTTTGCACCACGCTCTCCCAAGTGAGCCAACCAGCCATCCCTGTATAGGGATCCGAACCCACGGCTTTGGTGTTATCAGCACCACACTCTCCTGAGTGAGCCATGGGCTGGTCTTGTTGTTACTTAATAGTTGTAAATTAGTTGGTTTGTGAGAGAGAGTGATGCTGGGGACCATCTATTCTGCCATCTTGACCAGAAGTCCCCTAGATTTCCTTTCTTGTGTGATATTTTTCCCTAGATTTAAAAATCATCTCATATTTTATTTGCTTTGGTTTGCTATTTACCTAGTATCAGTTCTTCCCAAACAATGTGAGAACTGTAAAATCCCCCTCAATGCATTGAATACATTAGGAAACCCATCAGTTCCCTTTTTACATCAGCGCCATGCCTCCTGGAACTCTGTCCTCCGGATCCAGTGTGGACTGGCTGCTCTCTGGGCAGCTCTGCACCTATGTGCATTGGAAAGTATCTGGTAGTCTATACACCAGTCTTAAATTGTGTTTTTTACAGGGTGCTGAGATTTTAGAATACGTAATTTTTCTTGTTGCTTACCTGTACTTTCTGATTTTGCTGTGAGTAACTTGTATTACTTGTGTTATGCCATCATTATATCCCTTATCTTATCATGGAAAGAGGGAGGACGGCATAGAGTCAAAAATAAATAAATAGGATGGCTGGTTAGCTCAGTTGGTTAGAGCATGGTGCTGATAACATCAAGGTCCAGGGTTCAGCCCCTGTACTGGCCAACTGCAAAAAAAAAAAAAAAATCCAGATACAAAGTAAGTAAAAGATCTTAGCTTTAGCTGCTTGAGCACAGTCCATGGAATCTGGAGAATATTCGATCAGGCCTATGCTCCTCTCCAACTAGCACAGTCTACAGGGTGGTAATTGGGGGGCTAATAGTGGCTCATCTGCACTTAATCTTGACCCTCTCTCTGTGCATGAGGCCAGGGCTCTAGTCCTGGACTCTTGGTGGATTACCACAAGGTCACTCAGCACCCACAGCAACACCCTCTCATTTTCCTCCTCCAAACTCCTTAGGCATGTTTAGCCCCTTTTTCTCCCACCTCCACCCAGGCTCTAGCACCAGTTGTTGGTCATTTTCAGCAAATTCTAATCCTGCAGCTGGATGGGGAGGGGGGTGTAAAGGAACTTCAGATCCTGAGGCTTGAAGAAGGCAGAGTAGAGGTGGTTGCAAGGGTCTGGGCCCAGAAGGAAGTGTGTAAAGGACCAGCAGAGCTATATCATTGCTGAATGTAACCTCGTTCTGATTCTCTCCCACCTTGTTAGACCAAAAAGTTTTGTCTCCTTCCCAAACTTGGATTATTTTATAAAAAGCTACCTTCTCTTAGTTACCAGAAAAAGAGGGGGAAAGGAAATTCCATCTAATTTGGGTAAAAGGCAGTAAAGAAGAAATGTTTTGGGGTGGAAGGAGGATGCCTTTCACATCTGCAGAAGGGGTGAACGCTGAGGCACACCCCTTCTCTCTAAATGAAGCATCATCCTTTGTGAGCCCCCTTTGGGGCCCAGAGGAGCTGGTGATGTGTGACCGCCCCCCCCCCCCCCCCCCC